>NC_142289.1:36256990-36523630 GCF_965620075.1 Prunus avium | reverse complement strand
CGGCAAAGCGCCCTGAAGATTATTGTGAGAGAGATCAAGGACTCCAATTGCTTTTAATCCTCCAAAGCTATCAGGAATATTTCCAGTTAGCATGTTTGTGCCCAAGGTTGAAGACTTGCAGATAGGACAGTGTACCTAAGTCGTCAGGAATGCTTCCAGACAAGGAATTGTAGGATAGATCAAGGTAGATAATGGCTGCCATTACTGGTGAATGTGTAAACTGTCAAGCCAGAGTAAATTCTAGTTGACTGGGCAAGAGTGCACCATAGGAAACTTTTTCCAGTCTCTCTGCTCGGATTCCCTCAAACTCAACTAGTCCTCCTGCACCCCTGCAGGATGTCCCACCCTCATTTCTCACAATGCAAACTGCTTCCCGAAACGGTTCCAGAGAGACTAGGCCAGCTTGGTTGGCAAGCTCTGATGGGATAGAACCGCTTAGGTCATTGCTGTTTAAATCAAGCCAAATAAGGCTCTGACACTTGCCAAGCTCAGCTGGAATCTGTCCAGAGAGTGAATTGTTACCCAACTGAAGTATAGCAAGCTTAATGAGATTTCCAATACCAGAAGGGATATCTCCCGTAAGGCGGTTGCTAGCTAGTGACACCCAAATCATATTGGTGCATTTGGCTATGGACCGGGGAATGGTTCCAGTGATGAGATTATTGTTGAGAATCAGAGTTTCCAGGTTTCCTCCATTGATGCAAATACCTTCTGGGATTTCACCAGCGAGGTTGTTTGCCCACATAACCAAGTCAGAGAGATTTGGCAGGCTCCAAATTTCTGAAGGAATTGGACCACTCAGACTGTTAAAACTAAGATCAATAGCCTTCAGGTTCTTGCAGTTTCCAAGTTCCGAGGGCACAGTCCCGGAGAGAAAATTGTTGGCTAGAAGTATCTTTTCCAAAGCTGAAGGAGCATTGGAGGAGCAAAACCCTGAAGGGACGTTCCCCGTGAAGGCATTAGAACTGAGATCGAGCACTTGAAGCCGAGTACCATTGGTAAGAGACAGTGGCACAGGACCAGTTATGTTGTTGAATGGCACATATAGGTATCTCAAACTAGGAAGACTACTTACAATGGAACTAAGGAAATTTCCATAGAGCTGATTGCGACCAAGATTGAGACTAAACAAAGAAGAGCAGGATGCAAAACTTGAAGGCAACCCTCCAGAAAGATTGTTAACAGAGATATCAAGTTCCTGAAGAGTCCCACAAGCCCTTCCTAGTTCAGTTGGAATTTCACCAGAAAAATGATTATGACCCAAAAACAGTTGCCTCAATTTCTTGAGATTGCCCAACAAAACACCAGGAATTTTGTTCTCAAGCTTATTATTGGAGAGGTCTAGTGTCTCCAGAACCTGACAGTTACCAAGGCTTACAGGAAATTGATCCCCAGAGAGTGCGTTGTGTGCTAGCTTCAGCAAAGTGATGCTTCTGCACTGCCCAAAATCAAGGTTGGAGAATTTTCCAGTGAAATTGTTGCTTGAGAGATCCAAATACTTGAGAGATGCTGAGGCCTTTGCCAGGAAGCTGCTTGGTATTTCCCCAGAAAAAGTATTGTTTGAAAGGTCAAGGGTTGATAGATTCTTGCAAGAAAAGAGAGAATCACTCAGTTTTCCAGTGAGCTTGTTAGTGGAAACATTGAGCAGATTCAGATTTTGACATGTCAACAAGGCTGTATCAGAAATCTGATTGTGAGAGAGGTCAAGCTGCAGCAGAGAAGAACCAAAGCTGAGACTGCCACCAGGGATTGAATTGTGAGAGAGGTTAACAGAAGCAAGATTATCACAACCCAGAAGAAAAGATGGACTTGGAAAAGGTTCAGAGATGTTGTTGGAGGACAAGTCCACAGTCTCAAGTCTACATGAGGTTCTGTTGGAGACAGAGAGATCAGCAGCAGAGAATGAATTGCCTTGCAGATAGAGATTTTGGAGACTCGGCAAGGCCGTGAGAGTTGGAAAGTGTAGGCTGCCAATGAGACCAGCGTTGGAGAGGTTGATGGTGATGACGTGGCCATCAGAAGAGCAGGTGAGGCCCCTCCATGAGCAGAGAGGGGTGGCAGAATCAGCTTTCCAATCAGACAAGAAACCATGGGGATCAGATTGAACAGAGGATTGTTTGAAAGCCAACAGCAGCCCCACCTCATCATCATCACTCTGGCTTTGTTCTTGTTGTAGTTGTTTAGATGAAGACAAATTTCTGGCGCCTGAGGCCAAACTTAGGAGCAGGTAGAAGTGAAAAACAAACAGCAAAAGAAAGCAGAAGAATCCCATCATGTACTAACAGCTACCCCCTCCTTGTTCTGATCTAATCTCTCTTCATCATCATCATCCTTTCAGAAACTCATGAAAAAAAGAATCTTTTTTGGCAGATGGCTGATGAAAACAGCACCAACTATACAAAATTCATTCACCTAAACTTAACCAGTTTGCTTCATTTCAGATCTGAGCTGAACCTTGCAAAATTTCCACACATTTTCTCAAGTGGGCTCTGCTTAGAAGCTGCAATCAAAAGACCAAAAAGAATTAAATAAACAAAAGGGTAGGTTTGGTGGTGGAAATCACTATCAAGTATCAAACATGTATGAAAGCATCAAACTTTGCAAGAAACACATCAAGAACACAAACATTTATGAGCTAACAAATACCATGAACATGAACGAAAGAGAAAATGAAAAAAATAGAAAGTAAGAGTGATGGGGGCTTAAAGGAAGAGAAGCTCGTGCTGAGCTATAATGGGTAATCAGAGATTGTTAGCGAAAGAAAGGAGAGGAAGATACCTCGGAGTGACAGAACCTCTGGGTACGATGTTCAGAAATGTCGGGCTGTGATACTCAAACCAGCAAGTACAGTACTAGCATTTCATTTCAGTCGTTTAATTTTTTCTTTTTTCTTTTCTCTTTGACTGCCAATTTTGGAACCCAGAAGGCAAAACACCCCCAAAACTGTTCATGTGAATGTGACACTCTTGCTTTCTGCAGATTCACACAAGTCTGCAGCTTGCAGGATCAGAAGGGTGAAATGATGAACAAAAGATAAATGGCTTAGTTTAGAAGGAGAGGAAAAAGAAAAGAAAAAAAAGAAGGAAAAAAAAATGGCTTGGAGAAAGAGGAGGGAGTTTTTGATGCTTTAGAGGAAGTAAAGTGAGACAGAAACAAGAATATAGAATACAAAGGCAAGTTGGTGGGCTTTGGGGGAGAGAGAAAGAGAGAGGGAGTAAATTGTGGGAGTGATGCCCCCCATCTTTTTCTCTATTTTCGGGGTCCAGTCAAACTTGGGATATGATTCCTTCTCTCTCCCTCTCTTTCTTCTGTCAATTTCTGACAATTTCGGGGCTCTTGGGCAGTTGGACGGATTACCCCGCACGTACGTCTCTAAATATGATTGTGATATCCTTCCTTTTTTTATTATCATTGTTATTATTTTGTTACCAATTTTGAAGTAAACACTGGATTTTTTTAGAGATTTTCTATTTAAACACCACACTTCTCTTAATTTATCCCATGTTCTAAGTTCACCTCATCTTTTAATTTAAATTTTCACAATTTCTAAGAAAACTCCATTATCTTCTCAAACTAGCCTTAAATACACCCCAAATTGAAAAAATAAGAAATAAAAGATATTTTCTATTTAAACTCCACAATTTTCTTTGCTCCCAGCAGAAAAAAACAAAAACAAATGGAACCCCAAACTCGAAATTTAATACTTTTTAGATAAAGATAACAACTTTACCTCTCTCCAAGTAGAGGAGTTTGTAGAAGAGTTTGTCTTGATCTGATCCAATTTATACTTTACCTCTGTCCTGATCCAATTTAAATAGAATGTAGAGGAGTTTGTATTTTTCTAAAACTTAATATGAAGAGTGGTGCATTGTGTGGGGTGTGTGTATAGATGTACTAGGGTTAATTATTAAGTTGGATGACTTTTTTTGTCTTTTTCCACAATAATAAAACTTACAGCTTAATGATTTAAGTATTGGGGTGAACAAAGAGAAGTGCGGGGTTTAAATAGAAAATCTTTTTCCTTATTTACTTAATAATAATTGGATTTGATGACTAAATGGTTTTCAAATTGGTAAAAGATGATCCAGAAAATGAACAGTTGGATTTCCAGTTCACATTGTCAAAGGAGAATGGTAACTAATATTCCTTCTTATCTAGTGTTACATCTATCACATTTATTAAGTATACTTCTTTGAACCATATTTAGAGGACACATTTTCTATAAGTCTCATTCACCTTTACGAAAAATGTGATGTACAATTAATATAATTATTGTAGCAAAAAAAAAAAAACATAATTAATTTGTTTCATCTTCTTTTTTCATCTTTTTTTTTTTTTTTTTTACTCTTACATCTAAAGTGCTAAACTCAACTCCCCGCTCTCGTAATTTTATTTTTATAAAATTACAATAAAAAAGTACCAAGTAGTACAAAGTGGGATATATTCCTTGGTGGTTTTCGGAAACACAGTCTTCAAATCCCAACACAAATAGATTAAAAATAAATTTGAGATCGACTCTCAATACATCAACAATGTTCAACATTTACCAAATAAAAAGGAAATTTAGATATATTATAGTAAATGTTGCATAAAAGAGGATTTGTCTGTTGTACCTCTCTTTATATTGTTATAACTTATTACAAGTTTTTTCCATCTTGTCTTCAACATGCATGCGAATCTAGCTTATTAAATCTTATCAATTAAAAAAATTGCTCTTCTCTAGCAAATAAAATATATCATGAAAGATTTTATTATTCACTCGAATTACGTGTTAATCGAGGTCTCTTGATAAATGTTATTACTTGTCTCCTTAACTGTAAGAAGATACTCCTCACTCATGCGAATCACAATTTGACACATATGCAAAAATAATTCATAAAAAACACAAAAAGAAAAACTTATGCACGCATATCACACTGCTATTGACAGAAATGTAAGAGCTCCTACTTACATGGTAGTCTTTTAGATACAAATTTAACGCCCGAAATTATAAATATGTAACAAATCCTTATCTTAAAGACTTATTGAAGAATCTTTTATCAAATTATATGCATCAATAATTCTCTACTAGTTACATAGAAAAAGAGGATAAATATAAAAGAATGCACTCGAATCTTACGTCATGACATTGAATAAATGGTACTAAAAAACATATTCTTAAGACCTAAAAAGTTAGTATGAAATAGCAAGCAATGACTTTTTAAGTTGGACGTCCATTGCATGAGAGAGAAAGGGGGAGAAGTAAGAAGCTTATTGGATAGGCACGTTGAGACCTAAAAACATTATTAATATATTTTTTTTCGTTAAGTGTATTGGTCCCCCAAAAACTGCTCCCCACATCCATAATTTATGTTTAAAAACTAATTGAGATATTTTTTCTTCTTCTTCTTCTGTAAGGCTTCAATTTTAGTGGTTTTACAAAAGGAGTAAAATTGTCATTAAAGGTTGAGGGTGGCGAATAGCTTTTTCGAGTGCCAACCAACCAAGATAATAAGGCAAATTATAAAGCAAAAACATAGAATTTCTATCTCTCACGCAGAAAACTTCGCACTATACTCAACAATATCTGCACTTCAACTAACTCAACTCTTTCTTTCATTTTATTTCAAATGGAAATCATACATCCGAATTTGAGACATATTTCAACACTAATATGAAAAAAAACATAATGCTTGATGAAGAGTTAATTAATATTTCTTTTATTTTGTTCACTTAGTCTCATGTGTCGATATATATTCTAAATCATTCACGCAATATAATATTAGAAAGTTAAAATGCACAATACTGTGTGATTGATTTAAAATACTGCTAAATTTTCAATACAAGTACGTTTTCCTCGTAATTACATTAAGATTATAATAAGAAGAAGGTGGTGTTGGTGGATGGTATAAATATAGAAAACTTGGAAAAGCTGAGAGAAGGCGCGGGGCGCGGGGCATAGGGTTGTGGGGGGATCTCTCTTGGAGTCTCTCACTAAACCCAACTCTCCAAAACCCAAGTCAAGTGTGCCAAAATTTGTGTAGTTGTTGTTGGTAAGCTTGTAGCTGAGTGGGGGTGCATTTTGTCAGTATGCTTTTCACACGAGTGCATCGATTTCTAAACAACACCCAACACCCCGCTAGATTCGCACTTTGCACCCCAATCCAACAAAATATATACAATAATAAATGTTCATATTATTATTATTAAATAAAGTCAGTAAATTATAAAGAAAGAAAAAGCAAAGAAAGGCACACACAAATTTTTTGGTCATTTTCTTTGTTCATTTATAAAATCATTAGCAGCATTGTCATACACGTATGATTGAAATTAAATTAAATTAAATTAAAGAGTATATGTTATTGGTTTTGCTAGAAAACAGCGGAATCCTCGCAAAGAAAGCAGGATGATTTATGGACCGTCGCTTTTGTTTTATTTATTGATTGATTTATATAAGTTGGTAATGAATAAAGTGCGAAATCAACACTGCCCCACGGCTCCCCACCATGCCAGAAAGCCATAGGCATATATACATGAGATGAGAGACCATCTTATATTATATATAATTATATAATACCCTCTTCACGGGTTCTTCAACCTTACTCCTTCTCTCTCTCTCTCTCTCTATATATATATATATATATATACTCTTTTTTTTTTTTCCCATCTTTATGTGTATACTTTGTTAATTAGGTTGGTATTCATGATTTCATTTGAAAATAATGGCAAATGCCCTTTCCTTTATCTCTCTTGGTATGGAAATGATGATTCCACCCCGCCCCCCCCCCCCCAAAGTTATTTAGCAATCAAATTACTTGCATCATACTTTTTAGCTTTTTTGTTGATCACAGATCATGCAAAAGTACGAAATGCATAACTTGACTTTCGTGAAAGATGTGGTTAGTAAATAACACGCATATATATAACATTAATCGATCAATAAATGGTAATGTAAAGTATTTTGTCTATTCGTGACATTTTTTTGCTAGAATCTTCGTTCGTTTTTCACGTTGTTGTTCTTAGTGGGTGATTGATTTATTGTATTTTGTTGTGTTATCTTGCCTCCCTATATGGTCTCCATATTTGTTGGTCGCAACTTACCCAAATTTGTTTGATGGCCACTTTCGTTAGCACCTTTGTTTTCTTTTACTCATACCCTTAAGAGGGAAACCAGTCTGTTGTATTTTGTAGTATTATAGTATTGCTTTAGTTGTTGTGTTGTAACTTACTCATGTTTGTTTGACTGCGGTTTATGCTAGCCTTTTTGTTGTTCTTTGGTGGTAGTTATTGTTATAATCTTTGTGTATTTTTTGTTCGTTCCCCTAATTGGGTGACCAATCTGTTGTATTTTTCCATTTCCTTATTTGTCGTGTTGTAACTTGCTTATGTTTATTTTGAGACAATATAGGTTAGATTTTGTGTTTTGTTCACTCCCCTAAGAGGATGATGGATTTTTTGAATTTTTTCGTATCTATTATTTCCTTATTTGTTATGTTTTAACTTGCTCATGATTATTTGGTGAAAGGTTTTTGTTAGTATATTTCTTTATTATTTGCTCGTTCCCCTATGTGTGTGATCAATTCAGCGGCTTGTGTGTTGTGTTATCATGTTTTCTTATTTGTTATGTCGTAGTTTGCTCATGTTTGTTCAATCGAAATTTATGTTAGATTTGTTGATTATTTTTTTCGTTCCCCTAAAATGGGTAACCGATCTCTTATATTTTGTTGTATTCTCTCTTATTTCCTTAGTTTTTGTCATAACATTATCTTGATTGTTTAATGGTAGGTTTTTTTTAGCCTTTTTTCTTTCTCATTCCCCTAAGTAGTGATAAACTTATTGCGGTTTGTCACATTCTCTTTTTTCCTTATTTATTATGTTGTAACTTGCTTGTGTTTGGCAAAAATTAATGTTATCTCCTTCGTTTCTCTTGTGACACAATGAGAAAACAGGAAATAAAGGATTCACAAACTTTACACCCAAAATCTGGACGAGTACAATGCTTAAAATTGTTTAAATAGAAAAAGAAAAAACCCTAAGACCCAATATTCTAGAATATTCCTAAATAATTATTACAAATAAAATATCTTAAAATTGAAGAAAAAAGAATATTAAAACACAAGAAAAATTCTAGACACACTAATGGATGATAAAGTTGGACTTGTTACTTTGCTGGACCGCCATTTGAACTTTGAACGTCCTATTTTGGGTAATCTAGCACGAAAGAACTTGCTTGAGTGCGAATTCTCAATCTCTATTTGGTGCATCATTTTTCCTAATTAGTAATAAACTTTGATTTACCAAAATATAAAAATTCGTTTTCTTTTTTTCATTTTCTCTGATAAGATGATAAGAAAACAACGAAACTATTTGTACCTAGCGTGGTCTAGAGCTTCATCTAAAAGATGTTTCGAAACAATTTGAAAAGATGTGTTGAAACAAGTTGAGAATCATATACATCATACATGCATATGTAAAGATTAATTAATCATATCAAATGAACAGAAAGCTTGGAGTGCACCAAAAGGTAAGGCAACAAACAAACCTAAGTAGAGTAGGGCTCCCAAGGAAAGGGAGTCTGGTCTCCGGTGGAGCCTCCGAAATATTTGACTTTAGCTGGAATTGGTACATTGCGTTTTCCATGGGATATTGTTGATATTCTAAATTATAATAAAATGTGTCTTTGAGACCCTACAGTTCGTTGAAATTGGTTAGCTTGTAAATAGACGTCTCAATTGCTTCTTCCACACCACCGGGGGCGGTTGTATAGCTATTAATATATGTATCCTTCTCTTGTCTTCATCTTGGATTTTTAGTTTGTGACAAATTAACTTGATAGAAACCCTAAAAGCAAATAGGCAATGTCACAGAAATGCTACATATAATCATTACTTGGTGATAATGTTCACAGGAGGGGAAAAAGTTGATGGCCCAAATAGTTCTTTTGGCTTTCTTTTCAAAAGACTAGGAAAGATTTGATATTATGAGATATTTGTCTCTAATACTAGGAAAAGAAAGCTTTCCTGCTTGCTGCTGCTTCCTTTAACTTTGTGGATAGGGGTCAAGTGATCAAACCATAACAATAGTAAGAATTATATATTCATAATTCATAACTACACTTTTGGTTTCACTAAAATACTATTGAAAATCAATAGCTTTACCACTTGTGTTTGATAGTCGTACACAGAGTCTTATCAATTCGTCTACATTGATAATCGTTAATGATTGATGTAATCCCGTGTAGGGTTTATATTTGAAATCAACTGCTTTACCATTTATAGGGTTGATGGTCGTACATGGAGCTTTGCCCATTCGTCTACATTTCGTTGATGATTGATGTAATCCCTAGCTAATAGGATTTACATTATTCAACAGTTATCAATCATACATGTATCGACAACTTAACGCTAGATATTTAAATATTTGAAATTCACTATTAATATTCTTTTAAGAATGATTAATTATATGTTTCGATACAACCAAATAAGGATTTTGAGTGCTGCATAAGATATATAACTTTTGAGCCATGTGAAAGCCTAAAAGGACTTTGAGTAACTCATTTCACCATTTTGGCATCATTGGTTAGACAAACTAAATAGCTCATATCTAGCTAAAGACTTTTGAATCATGTAGCAGATTGAAGGCTGGTCCAATATTTCTTACCTGTAATCATGATATATAATTATGGGTAGGGAAGGTAATTTCATTCAAAAGTTATAAGTCGTGGGTGCCACGTTTCTTTCCTAGGCTTCTCCCTCAAATCTTGAAACTTTTTCTTCTTCATACCTACCAATATGTGAGAGTTCAAATTTTCTTTTCTTCCCTGACCCTTTTTGCTTTGACATTTTGAGCCGACCAAATGATAGAGTGAAAGCAATGGCCATGAACCTTAAATATCATTTCATTTATTTGAATTCATTACAACGATACAACCAAGCTCATGCATGCCACCTAATTTTTTTGGCCAGACCTAATTTTGGGCCTGGTTGGGACTGGACTTGGTGGAGCTGCCTTTGAAGTTTTATATATTGGGTCAAAGTTGTGGGTTGGGCTGAACCGACCTAAATTATAATTCAAAAACTACTCATTCGTTAGGCTTCTTACACTAAGGGGGTCCTTAATAGCCACATGATGAATTACAAAGCTATTGTTGAACGGCTAGATTGAAACCCTCAACATAGCTCCCTCATTATAGAAGCTCCCTCTTTTTGGTCCAACTATATGTACGCTTTGAGCGACATTCATTTGTTCGGCCTGGGCTTAACACAACCTGACCCGTGGGACGAGTCCATAGCCCAATGAGATTAAACTTCAGGGTAGCCCAACTCTTAAAATTAAGCTCAAAAATTAGACCTAGCCTAGGCCCAGAAGTTAATTCCTATAGACTTGATCCGGGTCAAGCCCATGCAGGCCATGTTTAAGAGAGGGTGAGATAGTTTGGAATTACAGTCTCTTTTTCTTTGGGTGGAAAAAAAGAAGGAAATTAAACATAACCAACCAACTATCTTTGGCGCCTGGTGCAATTTACAGAGGCACAAAAACCAAGAGGATAATCTACTAAGAAATTGGTAACTGGTACTGGGTGGCTGATATCAGCTTTTGACTCTTTTTGTACTTCACAATCTATAAAAGAAAAGAATGAAGACTTGACTGAGCAAAGACAGAAGGAGAGTAAACGCTGACCACCACCACCATCACAATTCAAAGAGAACCTCTTTCACATTTGATGGGTGAAGATTAAACCCCAAAGCTCTCCACCTTCAGACAGCCATTTCATTCTTTGTTGGGTAAGCTTCAATTTCTTGGTTTCAGCTTTTCTGGTCATGAAGTTTTGTCAAGAATCTCAAGATCAACTTTTTTTCTGTTTTTTGGTTTTATTTTATTTATTTATTTGTTTCAATTCAATGCTAAATGCTAATATCATATTCATGGTTTCTGGAAGTTAGCATCTTGTCAGTTGTTACTGATTAGTTCTTTATATAATTAGAGAAGCAGTAATTATTGAAGTTTGTAAATGAAAAATTTATTCCTATTACTCTAATAGTAGATTATTGGTAAATTTATTCCTATTACCCTCAGGTTTCATTGAAGTTTTCTTTGTTAAGTTTTATCTCTAAATAAAATTTTGTCAATTTATGCCTCTATCTACTCACTTGATCAAAAGTATTCATCCCATCCCAGTATGTGATCTTCAATGGATCTAATGGATCTTTTTGTCCTTCTGTTAACTAAAACATTCTTTAATCTTCTGCTGCTCATTCCACTTTTGGGGCATCTAGGAAGATTTGAGCTTGGCCTGATTAGCTTTCTCCAGATTTCATCTGAAGATGGAGCTTTGACTTTCATTGGTTTTAACTCATGCTTCTATGATTCTGTTCTTGATGCATGCATTGGGAAAGAAAACATTGAAGGCAGAGGTGTTGGGTGATTGTCACTCTGTCTCTCTCAAAATCCAAATTTGATGTATGGGTTGAGATTAGGTAATTGTACTGAAGCTGCTGATGGGGAGAACAGAGATGCCAATCCTGAATTCTTTCATAATTTATAGTTCTGAATGTCCGCAATCCCGAATGTTGTTGAAGTGCAATTGCAAACACATTTGTGCATAAAGAAGTTGGTCTTTGTCTCTCCTCATGTCAGTAAACATTGTGGATATATTTATTTTTGGTATTCATGCAACATAAGCTCTGATAGCAGGAGCCATAGATAAATTAGTTTCTCCTTTGTGAAGTGTGATGATCTGAAACAGAAAGACACACACACATATCAAATCTAGCTCTCTCTCCCTCAGCTAAGTTGTACAACGTAGCAAATCCCTTACCTCCATAGTTTTGAAGTATGTAGAACTGAGGTGAAGATGATAATGAAGATAGGTGGAAAATGAGAGGTGGAAAGTTCAAAAAGCTATGTTCTTTTCCTTATTTGGTTATATGGAATGTAAATACGGTCAATAAATTTACTAAGCTAGTGATACGTAGGACAATTCTATGCATGATGCCGGTGCTATATTTGCGTGTACATAACATATGGTTCTTTTAATCCCTCTGTTTTCTCTTAAGTATTCCAGCAATATTGTAAGGGAGATAAAAATCTAGAAACTATTACAAAGGCTCGTTGAACGTGTGCTAAAGTAGTTTTATTTTCTGTACCGCATTTTAATGATATGTTGACTCTATCTTGCAGGAGAAATATGGCTGCCCTAGCAACTGCTGAAGCTTGTGATACGAATACAGCCCTTTTAGGAAGTGGAGATTTGCGTGTTCTGCCACCAATATTCCAGATATACGGACAACGTAGAGCATTCTCAGGCCCCATTGTCACACTTAAGGTGTTCGAGGACAACGTTTTAATAAGACAGCTTCTCGAAACCAGAGGTGAGGGAAGAGTTTTAGTTGTTGATGGTGGAGGAAGCATGAGATGTGCTTTGGTTGGGGGGAATTTGGGACAGTTGGCTCAAAACATGGGATGGGCTGGTATTGTGGTAAATGGCTGCATCAGAGATGTAGATGAGGTAAACGGATGCGATATTGGGGTGAGAGCTTTGGCATCTCATCCGGTGAAATCAAGCAAAAAAGGCATTGGCGAAAAGCATGTCCCGATCAACATTGCAGGAACCTTGATTCGTGAAGGCGAATGGTTGTATGCGGATAGTGATGGCATCCTCATCTCCACATCTGAATTGTCTCTTTGAATCAGCACTGTTGCTTCACATTTAAAACTGTCAAACCAATAAGAGCACTGAGTTCTGAAGTCAATTGTACTTGGAACTTGTTATTTCACTTTTGTTAGCATCTGTGTATGCATTAAATTTTCTTTATCAACAAAAGAATGTGTTAGTTTTCATTTTTTTTCTTTGTTTTATAATTTTTATCAGCTGCTAGGGCCGAGTATTTTCAATTATTATTCAATTATGACACCATTATCTATTGCCAATATTAAGAGAGACTTCCATGAAACGGGAATAACACTATTTTGCTATCCCGGCCAATGACGCTATGACTCACATGATAACACTTCCACTTAACATAGCATTATTAATCGGGAATAGCAAAACATTACTATCCCATTGCAACTAAGTTTTTCTCCAATATCAGCAACATATTATGTTTCTTCAAGATTCAACTATCATATAAAACTATATGAATGGCCTGGTGACTTGGCTTTGCCTTTTTGTTAAATTGCTTTGCATTGGTGATGGGTTATTGGGTTAGCCCATAAAGAAAGAGCCTTGTAAACCCAATGGTGACAACCTAAGTCCCAAAACTAGTTCTTCTTCATACAGATAGGTCGAAACCGAACAGTTGATGATGCCAAATTAGAGAAGATGGAGCAGAAGAAGCAAAAAGAAGAAAGGAGGATGGGTTTGGAGAGACTGCCCAGCAGCTTATTGATAGAGTAAGTTCTGCTCAAGTTGGAAATAGAGGCTCTGTGCTCAGTTTCATGTGTTAACAAAGCCATGAGCTTCTCAGTCTCTCATGCCCTGCCTTTACTCTCGTCTATCAATCTCTCTGTAAAGTCTTTTTCTTTCTGAATTCTACTTGGGTTTCTTGAGTAATGCTATTTAGATACACAACATTGACCACCTTAACTGACCACCTTATGTGGTAACCGATGTGTTATGCTATGTCAATTAATGAATGTTGCCACGAGTCCACTTATTAGGAACGCTAAGGTTTTTTAATTTGTTTTTTAATTGACATGGCTACATTCATTAATTGAGTTGGCATGACACATCAATTGCCACATAAGTTGGTCAGCTAAAGTGGTCAATGGTGTGTGTCTAAATAGCAGCACTCTTCTTTTATTTGCCTTTTGTTTTGTGAACTGAAAATTATAAAAAGACTGGCAATTGCAATTGTATATGCAGGCATTTTCTCCTGATGCCCAGATTCTAAATAGTATGGTTGGTGGCTGCAGAGGCCTCCACAGCCTCACCCTAAATTTTCTCCACCTTGACAATTTGTCACTCGGAGTTATTCTGGGCCCACATCTTCAAGAACTGAATTTGTTAAGCTGCTCCCTGCTGTCCTATCAAGTCTTCACTTCCATCGGGGAGGCCTGCCCCAATCTCAGGTAATCCATTTTGATATTTTGTCTAGTTTTTGCCCAACCCAAGATTGCATCCAAAGGCGGATCGACGTTGGGACAAGAGGGGGCTGAAGCCCCCTTGGAATGCTGAAAAATTGGGAAGGGACTCCATGAAAGCCCCCTTGGACTGCTGCTGGAAGCCCCTGCACACCAACTGCTCGACGAAATTCCCAGCCGAACTCTTCCTCTGCTGCTGCGCATTGCGCACGCTGCGTGCTAATTTTTTTTCAAAACCTGCCTTGCCAATCGACGTCGTTTGGTCCAAGGCTCAGTCAAATTTTTTTTAATTGACCTGGCCTCAAAACGACGTCGTTTTGGGCCAGGTTTAAAAAAAAAAAAAAAAAAAACCGCATCACTTACACACGATTCTGCACAGCAGCTCCAAACTCTTCATTCCTAATTTCACATCTTCATTCCCATATGTATGTGTTATTATTCTGGTCTAATTTGTGAAACAGCCTGCAAATAAAATCAGGAAACGACTAAACTAAAGATAGAAACCTGGAACTTACCCTTGTATATAAGTCTGAAGTTGATCTGGAAATTTGACTTTTAGTGACGAAAAATCTGAAGAACACCGTCGCAGAAAAGTTTTAGCCACGAAAAATCTGATGAACATCTGTCGCTAAAAACTTTTGGTGACGAAAAAGCTTCAAATTTCTGGGCAAAACAGCAGCTGGGTTTTTATAGTTCAATTTGTTTATGTTATTCCCTTCCATTTTCATTGCTCACCTTTATGTTATTCCCTTTCATTCATGCTTCCTCTTTTTCTAGCCTCCGCCATTCATGCTTCCTCTGTTTAGAAAAATTTTGGAACTTTTACACTAAGCCCCCTTGGCCACATAATCCTGGATCCGCCACTGATTGCATCTTGATCTTTTCTGTTACGAGAAGGTTTTTGTTAGGGTGCTTGTGCTAGAATTGGTAGACCAGTGCTCAACTGAAGCATTTAAGACCAACCTGGACCAAATGCTTAATGGATGCTTGTGCTTGGAGGTATTATTATTGTGTCTGAATGCTGCTCTTTGATATATAATGTAAAACTTCATATGAGGAAGCATGTTTCGTCAGAAAAGGAATGTATAAAAGCTAAAGTTTGTTTCTTTGGTAATCAAACAGTCTTTTTCTGTTAAGATTTGAGGGAGAGATGTAGGAGCAAATGCTTTTCAGTCCATTGATTTCTTCCTGCCTAGTGCTCTCAAAAGTATGAAGTTGCAGTCAATGCTTGAGCAAGATGTAATTCGTCTCATGGATAAGATTAGAGTTGGTGCTGATAGGAACAGTGTGCAAACAGCTCGTGTTAGCATCCCCGTCTCTCCATCATCATCTGTATTCACTTGCAGCGCTTGTCCCTCGTCTTAGATGCTATATCTGATGAGCTAATCATGGCCATTTCCGGAACACTTTGGTAGAGCTAGATCTTGAAGACAGACCAGTTAAGCAACCATTACCAAATCATGACTTAACCAACACCGGGCTTCAATATTTGGCCTCTTTCCATCATTTGATGGGATTGTCTCTTATACGAAGAAGACATAACCAGCAAGTCTCAGTCAAAAGAGTAAACGATATGGGCATGTTTCTTCTATCTGAGGTCTGCAAAGGTCGAGTCAGTGAGACTCTGTGGGTTTTCCAAAGTCAGTGATGCATGATGCAGGTTATGTTGTGAAAATGGACAAACACTTTCACTCACTCCCCTAATGATCTTGTTGTTGATGGACTTTGTGACACACACAATGATGGATGAATCACACACACACACACTTGAGACAACAACCAAGCACAAAGTGACACAAGAATTTATAGAGGTTCAGCAATTGCCTACATCCTCTTGGTGATCCCCTTAAGAAATTCACTTCATGAAAGAATAAGTTACAACTTTGGTTTTACACAGAAAAACCCCCTTAGAACTCTATTCTCTCCCCAAGCTCTCTTTTCTCTCACACCCCTTGCTCAACACTTTGATGCACTTGTGAACACTCTCACAACCCTTGGTGTTCCCTCCTTGGTGTCTAGACTCTCAAGACCCCAACTCAGCTCCTAACTTGAACTGATTGCTCTCCCTCACGTTCTCCCTTGGTGACTTAACCTCCTTTGAACACAATAGCACCCAGCTACTTGACCACCTTGAGATTAACCACACATTGTTTCTGCTTCAGCCACTTCCTCTTATTCAACTTGTTTTCTCTTCTTGTGTTATCTTACTTCACCCCATTACCTACACAAGCCAATGCACAAGAGATAAGATATCAGCTTGTCCTCCACGTTCCTCCCTTTAGTCACCACTTAGACTAAAAGTCAGATCAAGTAGGTAAATAGAATCCAACTCAGCCACCTCCATTAAACCAGAAAATGGAGAGAAGAATATTCAAAGTAAGATAACCAATTAGCCATGAGTGCTCTCCCAACTATCCAGCAGGTAGTCAACATTCATTTAACTCAGAAGTGACCCACTAAGCCTCTGAAATCTTGTGGAAAGCGATAGCCCTCGAAAACACAGTTGAAAACACGTAAGAAATCGTCACAGCACAACTGGGACGACCGGTCGCTTTTGGACTGAGGCTTCAGTTTCGATTCTGTTCCTTTACGACCGGTCGCAAATGGCACGCGACCGGTCGCTCATGTTTCCTGCGACCGGTCGCAAAGAACTAGCGACCGGTCGCCCCATGCATTTTCTCCAGACTTCGAATCTGTGTAAAAACGACCGGTCGCCCAAACCTTGCGACCGGTCGCTCACTCCTTCACTTGCATACTAAATGTGAGCCATTTTCCAACAGGTTATGCATCGATCTTACACTCGTGTCTGAAGTTGAAGAAGTTTGAAGCTTGGAATGCCTCTTTTTTGTCAGACTTGGCCTTTCTCGATGTTACTGAGTTCCCATGTTCCCTTGTTGAGGTGAAGTTGCTGTCCTGCAGTCTTATAACTAGGGAAACCGTGAAGCAGTTGGGTCCTGGAGGTGCTTGACTTGTGTGCGTGTAGGAGCATAGCAGATTCCTGCCTCGGTTCCATTTCTTCCCTTCGTAGCTTAAGTATGCTGAATCTCGCAGGAGCTGATATTACCGATTATGGCTTATCGGTTCTTGCCCAGGGGATTCCATCCATAACACATTTGTGTCTCAGACACTGTGAGAGGGTGATTGAGGAGGGAATTTCTTATTTGTTACATGGTGGCGGCACAATTCGCAAAACATTGTCAGTCCTGGATTTAGGACACATGCCTAGAATATCAGATAAAGCCATTTTTACAATTGCCATGGCTGGTACTGAGATTACCGAGTTGTGTCTTCAGCATTGCTCTGTGACTGATATTTCTCTAGATTGTTTGGCCATGAAAACATTTCGAGACGAATGTAAACTGCTTCGGAGGCTTGACCTTCTGAATTGCACTGGTTTGTCTGTTAATTCACTGAGTTTTCTTAAGAGGCCTTCCTTCCCCGAACTACACTGGCTTGGTATTGGGGGCACTCTTCTAGCTAGCAAAGGATATCCAGCTCTTAGCGAAATTCATAACCAGAGGCCATGGATGACAATATGTTTGGAGGGCTGTGAAATGGGATGTTATGATAGATGGCAATTCCATAGAGCTGGATATCTCCAATGAAAGTCCCCCTTATACATAGAGCTGTTTCTCTATCTTATTTGATGAACCCATTTTATTGTAAGAATTCATCCATGTATATGAACCTGTAACACCAACATCCAAAAGTTTCGTTGCATTCATATAGCTAAATTTTAAAAGTACTTTGTTTTTGTTTATGTTTTGAGTGCTTCTTGCTAAAATATGAATACGGGTTTTCAATATGTTCTGATTATTATATTCTTCTCCATAAGGAGGTATATATATGAGTTTACAGAGTGCTTTACAAGGAATGAGATTCTATCAGGAATTAAGAAAGTATCTCCTAATTATACACAGATTTGTCAACTAAATGGAATGGGAAAGTAAATCCCTTAATTAATCAAGGAAATAATTCTCCTTGATTAATTAGGAGACTCATGTCAACACTCCTCCTCAAGTTGGTGCATATACGTCACCAATGCCCAACTTGGTAAGTGAGTCATAAAACACTCTGCTACAAACAGCTTTGGTTAAGATATCAGCTAATTGATCTTCTGATTTTACGAATGGTAGGCGGATGATCTTCTTCTCAATTTTTTCTTTGATAAAATATCTATCCACCTCAACATGTTTGGTTCGATCATGTTGAACTGGATTATGGGCAATATCAATCGCTGACTTGTTGTCACAATGCAACTCCATTGGCTTTTCTGGCTTGAAACCCAATTCTGTCAAGAGTCTTCTGATCCATAGCAATTCACAAACTCCATGAGCCATTCCTCGATACTCTACTTCTGCATTAGACCGAGAAACCACATTTTGTTTTTTACTCCGCCAAGTGACTAGATTACCTCCCACAAAGGTGAAGTAGCCTGAAGTAGAGCGTCTGTCAGTAATGGATCCAGCCCAATCAGCATCTGTATATCCCACAACTTCAAGATCTCTATTTTTTGAGAACATTAATCCTTTTCCAGGGGCTAACTTTAAATACCTTAAGATTCGATCAACTGCATTCCTATGAGACACACTGAGTGAATGCATAAACTGACTAACCACACTCACAGCATATGCAATATCTGGTCTTGTGTGGGCTAAATATATTAACCTTCCAACAAGGCGTTGGTACTGTTCCTTATTGGTTGGTTCTTGATCCATACCCTCACACAACTTGTGATTCATCTCGATTGGTGTGTTAGCAGGCTTACATCCAAGCAATCCTGTTTCAGCAAGTAGATCCAATACATACTTCCTCTGTGACAGAAATATACCATTTGCGGACCTTGCTACTTCAATTCCAAGAAAGTACTTTAGATCACCTAAATCCTTCATCTCAAATTCTTGAGACAAATACTTCTGCAGTTTCAATTGCTCTCCTGTGTCGTTTCCAGTCACAACTATGTCATCCACATAAACAATCAGTGCGGTAAGCTTCTTTCCATCACGCTTCAAGAACAAAGTGTGATTCGAATTACTCTGTGTATATCCAAAAAACTTCATGGATTTAGTGAATCTACCAAACCATGCCATGGGAGACTGTTTTAACCCATACAATGATTTTTTGAGCTTGCAAACTTGATTCCCCTTGTCACGAGTGAAGTTACATCCTGGTGGTAAGTCCATATATACTCCTTCTTCCAGGTCTCTATGTAAGAATGCATTCTTTACATCAAACTGATGTAATGGCCAATCGAGATTTGCTGCTAGAGACAGGAGGACTCTGATAGTTTTGATCTTGGCTACTGGGGCAAAGGTTTCTTGGTAGTCTATCCCATATCTCTGTGTGTATCCCTTTGCCACCAATCTAGCTTTATATCTTTCAATAGATCCATCTGCCTTGAGTTTCACAGTATAGATCCACCTGCATCCCACTGTCTTCTTCCCATGAGGTAATGGCACGAGTTCCCATGTGCCATTCTTCTGGAGAGCTCGCATTTCTTCATTCATGGCTTCTTTCCATTTTTGATCTTCTAGTGCTTCAATTACATTGTTGGGAATAGGTATTTCGGCTAACTGCTTCACAACGTGTACCCGTGACTCAGATAATCTGTTGAGGGATACATAATTGTTGATGGGATATTTCCCCTTTGCATTAAGATCTGCTTCGTAGTGAACTGGGGATTTACCACGATTCTTCCTTTTTGGAATCTGATATGTAGGCTCTGCGCCTTTTGAAATGCAATCAGTTATTTCATTAATGTTATCAGTTTCACGTAGAGAAGTTACCTGAATGACGTCCTCAGCAGATGATTGGTGTGGTACGGGAGCTGAAGAATTTTCCGGAGCAGGCACAAACTCTTCAATTCTCTCATCCTGAGTGTGATGGCTGGGATCGGACTGAAGCGGAACAATGTCAGAAAAAACTGGGGGGAGCGACCGGTCGTGAGGGTCAGGCGACCGGTCGTTTTCAGGCAGAGTCGAGGGCGTGCGTTGCGACGTGCATGGCGACCGGTCGCTTTCAGGCAGAGTCGTTGGCGTGCGGGGCGACCGGTAGTGAGATACAGGCGACCGGTCGCTTTCAGGCAGAGTCGTTTGCGACCGGTCGCTTTCAGGCAGAGTCGTTTGCGACCGGTCGTTTGCAGCGGTCGACTGGTCATTTTCATCGGGCGACCGGTCGTTCTGAGTCTGGAACGAATCTGGAAAAACTGCTGAAGTAAAAAATTCAGAAATATGAGAAGGATCCTTCTGTGCATCCGAAAAATAGCGCTCTTGTTCCCGGAACGCAACATCCATGGAAGTATACACTTTCTGACTTGGAGGATGATAACACTGGTAACCTTTCTGATGAGGTGCATACCCAATGAACACACACTTATCGGCACGGGGATCTAATTTGCTGCGTTGGTGATCATGTAAGTGGACAAAGACCACACAACCAAATATGCGGGGTTCCAGGTTTTGGGTGGGAGGTATTTGGTTATGGTGTTGGAGTGTTTGAAGGGGGGTTCGGAATTGGAGGATACTAGAGGGAATCCGATTTATAAGGTAAGCCGCAGAGAGGACGGCTTCGCCCCAAAAAGACCGAGGCATATTTGCACCAAAGAGGGATGCACGAACTACTTCCAGTAAGTGTCTATTCTTTCGTTCAGCCACACCATTCTGTTGAGGAGTGGAAGGGCATGAGCGTTGATGTATGATACCATGAGCTTGGAAGAACTCATTAAGATTATGGTTGAGAAATTCCCCGCCATTGTCAGACCGAAGAACCTGAATTCGGGTATGAAATTGTGTCTCCACCATGTGATAAAACTGTTGAAACTTGGAACTTACTTCCCCTTTAGTTTTGAGAAGGGAAACCCAGGTCATGCGTGTGCAATCATCAATAAACGTGACAAACCATCTAGCTCCCCCGGGAGTGGTAATTTGAGAAGGCCCCCAAACATCATAATGAACAAGGGAAAAATGAATTAAACTTTTATTGGAATTTAAGGGAAAGGGAACACGATGGCTCTTGGCCAGTTCACAAATGTCACACTTAAAATTAGAACTCTCTAAATATGAAAATAATGAAGGAAATAGCTTCTATAAATATCCAAACAAAGCATGTCCAAGACGGCGATGCCATAACCATACTTCGGAAGTTTTCTTCTCAACACTCGCCCCCCCAATTTTGTAAGCTTGACTGAGGCTGGCTTCACTGTCAGATGCCAGGTCCAAATAATAGAGTTTGCCCCTCCTAGTACTACAACCAATCGTCTTGCTGCTGAGAATGTCCTGAAAAACACAATGAGTAGGCCAAAAGGTTACAGTGCAATTCAAAGCCGTAATAATTTGGGAAACAGACAAGAGATTATGATGTAAGGATGGAACAATCAACACAGAATCCAAAGTGAGGGAGTCAGAGAGAGAGAGAGGGAACCCTCCCCAATCACTGGGGAGGGGGTACCATTGGCATTAGACACCACCGATTGAGAAGGCGGTGTATGAGAGATAATTTGTCCCTGATCAAAGGTCATGTGATCAGTGGCTCCGGTGTCAATGATCCATGTGTGTTTCTTTGAGGAACTATGCAAAACATAACCTTGGGTACTTGATGTGGCTACAGAGGCAGAGGCAGGAGCCGGTGCAGGTGGAGCAGTAGGACTTACAGGATCCGTGAGGGAAGATGTGTGAAGGGAGGTGCTCTTATTCCTGCGAGGGGCTTTGGAGTGGTCCCACCAATCCGGGTACCCAATGAGTTCATAACAACGAGCACGAGTATGTTTGTTCCCACCACAATGAGTGCATTTGGTCTCGGGACGAGAGCTTGTAGTCTGAGTCTGAGAAGCGCCACCGATAGAGGGTGGAGGGCCCCTCGGACGTTGAGTGGCCAGAACCGCGGTGTCTGGAGTACTGGCCATGGTCAGTCGTTGTTGAGCTTCGTGACGTACATATGCAAAAGTTTGGTCAAGGTCTAATTTGGGGTCTTTGCGCAGGATCTCCCCCCGGACTTGATCAAACTGAGGATCGAGCCCGGCAAGGAAAAGGTGAACACGAAGACGATCCAGTTCAGTCTGGCGCTCAGCGACGTCAGCGTCACAGTGCATGCGATTCGGAGTGCGATGATCAATCTCCTGAAAGATGGTCTGCAGTTGGCTGTAGTATTTGTGGACAGGAGCACCATTCAGTTTAATGGTGAACGCCTGTTTGTTGAGATCAAACAGAAAAGTTTCATCCCCCCCATCAAAGTAGGTTTTCTTCACGGCATCCCAGATTTCTTTGGCGGTACTAAAACGGATGAACCGACCCATCAAGTCTGGAGACATGGAGTCGATGAGTCACCCTTTGACTCGAAAGTTCGCCGTACACCATTGGCTGTAAATGGAGGAGGACTTAGGGGGCCGTGGAGTGTCGCCGGTGAGGTACCCCAATTTTTCGCGACTAGCAATACGTAACTCCATGACCTGAGACCAAAAGGCATAATTGGTCTCTGTCAAGGTGATGCCGGTAGGAAACGGAGCGTTGTCACTCTGAATAGTAACAGTTTGGGGGGATGAGGAAGAGGATTCGGTGGTTTGGGAAACGATATCCATGGCAGCGGAAGGATCTGAGAATACGAGGGAAAAAAAATGGTTAGGGTTTCGGGTTTGTGTTTAGGGTTTCGGAATTCAGGATTCAGGATTCAGGATTCAGGATACGAGGATACGGGTTCGTGTTTCAAGGAATTCGATACGAGGGATTCGGGTTTCGAGAAATTCGATACGAGGATTTAGAGACAACCTAGGATCGATTGCTCTGATACCATGCTAAAATATGAATACGGGTTTTCAATATGTTCTGATTATTATATTCTTCTCCATAAGGAGGTATATATATGAGTTTACAGAGTGCTTTACAAGGAATGAGATTCTATCAGGAATTAGGAAAGTATCTCCTAATTATACACAGATTTGTCAACTAAATGGAATGGGAAAGTAAATCCCTTAATTAATCAAGGAAATAATTCTCCTTGATTAATTAGGAGACTCACGTCAACTATAGACATCCAAAAGTTATCATTGCAGTGCATATAGCTAAATTTTGGAAGGAAAAAAAAAAGGCGACAGTTCTTCGTGGGATCAACTCCGTACTTAGATAATCTATACCTCAATAGATTCGTGCACGTGCGGGTATTTTTAATTGGATGATTGAACATTAATTTGTGTCAGTTATTAATACAACATAATTCTCACCTCCTCATCATTGAATCAGTCTATGATGATCTCCTTGATCCAGTTAGAATTGCAAAACATTACTTTCCTCCTAATTTTCACTACTTCCCCTGTCACCCTTCTAAGTCAATCAAATTTTACAGAGACATTCTCTTTGAAACACAGTCAATTGAAATCAAGCCAATCAGGGATAAGGATAATCCTAAGAGCATTTCCAGCAGTCAAACCCTTGCCATGGCAAGGGGGGGCTAGGGCTGACACTATTCATGTGAATAGTGGCTGCCCTTGCCATATTAAGCTATGTGTGTTTCCAGCAGTCAAACCCTTGCCATGGCAACTACTATTCTTTCTTTTTTTTTTTCACAACTTTTTTTACTTAAACAATTATTTTGGATAATATTTTTGGGTAAGATTTTTGGGTTCCTACGTGTCAATACTATTCATATCGGATAAGATTTTCGGTTTCAAATTTAAGATACATTTCAAAACTTGAATAATAGTAGAAAGAAGAATAAAATGTACGAGGATTTGGTGTTAAAAGTGAAGAGTATTGGTTGTTATTTATAGAAAAAAAATTCAGTATTTTTTTTTAAAAATTTTGATTTTTTTTCATTTTTTTTATTGCACAAAAATTGGCTGCCGTTGGATTTGAGGAAAAATTCTGATCAGACAGCCCAGAACGCGACACATGGCAGAGTAGTACTGTAGCGCTGCACTGTAGCGGTACTGTAGCGCTGATGTCATCATGACGTCAGCTCGCCCTCGTTTTGGACCTGGGGCTGAACTTGCCCTCGGGCCAGCCCAGTTCGCTGGGTCCCACCTCCTACCCGGGCTGCATTTTGCTGCTGGAAACATGTTTTTGGCCCAAACCCCCCCACCCCCCCCCCAGCCTGACCTGCTGGAACTGCTCTAATAATATCCTCTTCCATTCCCTATACATTCGTCTTATCCTTAGTCAAGAAGAATGGAGTAAACACCCTTATGATCAAAAACCCCTCCAGTCAACACTCTATTATAACTATGTTGATTACATTGATGCCTGGTACACAATCTTCCTCCACCAAACACCTAATTTCAGTCATTCCTGGTTTAACAATTTCGATAGCAAATTCAAAAGTCAGTTTCCTTATTGGTTCCTTCACTGGTGGGAAATCCATGGTCCCCTCTTTGAAATCCTTCCTTCACAATTACAAGAGTCAGTCAATTACTTTTCTCAAAAATATAAATTTCAAAAGTCAGACAAATTCTTCCCCAACCTTCTCCATTTTGTAGCCAAGTACAAAGTTCCCTGGATTTTAAAATGGTCTTATCAAGTTAATTGGGACACCTGAGTTCCCTCCCGACATTTCAAAGTTAAATGGTGGGATAGATTTTCAGCATAAAGATTAATTGATCAAGTCAATAAAGAATTCCCTCTTCTTCAGACTCCAGTTAAAGTGTCTTCCCCAAGCAGTTCTTACTCTTCCCTCCCAATCGAAGGAAGATCCAAATTAGAGTTAAAAGAGTTAGCCAGACAAATTCTATAACAAGTCACTCAGATTGAAGATGAAGATGATGAAGATGCCAGCCCTAAATCCCAGTCATCCTCCAGTCAAAAGCAGAGCCTACCATCTAGTCAAAAGAAATTAACCCAGAAATTCAGATGGGTAGACTATCCCGATAGTCAGGATCCTTATGATTTGAGTGAAGACTAATTCTCTGCAATTTTTCCGAAAGCAAAAGTTAAAGTAAAAGCATATTCCCCGACAAGTAAAAGCAGATTCCCCGACAAGTAAAAGTTAAAAGTAAAAGCAGAGCCTCCGACAGAATCATCATTTCAATTCTAAGAATCCAATGTGTTCTGAATCCTATAAATTAGTAAGCTCAAGTCATTTGTAAACAGGTTGTAAGATTGTAAGTTAGCTTTCAGTTTCAAAGTTCTCTCAGCATCCAAACCCTGAGAAAATACTTGTAAGATATGAGTGCTTTGTGTGCTTCAGTCTTTCAATAAAATCTTCCAATCAAGATTTTCTGTAAGTCTTGCAACCTCACTATTTTCAAAGTTAAGTATTAATTTCATGATTCACATTCTAATTTCCATGTATGTTTTCATATTAAATTAATTTTATTATAAATTGTTCATCTTCTATTTCCTAGTCTCTCAAGTCATTATCTCTATTTTCCTTCCCTATATATATATTTATGGGAAGTGATGTAGAACCATAGGACCCTTAATTATATAGGGGGAATGCTAGCAACCTTCTCTTGAACCTTCTCTTTTGAACCTTCTCCCTTCTCCTGATGACATATATCATTTCTTTGTCACTTAAAACAATGTCATTAATTACATAAAAAAATATTAATTATATTTTCATATCTACCCTTGATAAAAATTAAAGCGTTTATACAAGTTTTGGCTCTCTTTTTGGAGTATACATTTCTCCCCCCATTTTCACTCTTAATTCTTAAGTAAAATTAAAAAGAAATTAAAACAAAAATTAAATGAAAATCCAACTACCCAGCAACAATTTTCGACCTTCACAGCCACGCATCTTACCCAACTCGACGACAACCCTCCCTCCTCACAGCCAGTAACGTCAATTATCCATGGTCCAAACTAATCTAGTTCTACCAACTCAACATAATTTTTAACAAATAAGAAAACTAAAGGATGATAAATGGAAAATATTGAAGACCTCATCAAGATGATAAATGGAAAATTAAAGGATGATAATTTTTATTGAGATATTTGGGGTTTTGATTTGGAATAAATTGAAGGTGTCAGATTAGATATGGGTTTAATGGATTGAAGGCCCACCTTCTCTCATCTCATTTTTCTCAATGCCTTCAAGTGGCAAGGGGAGTTAATGATTACATGTTGAGAGAGAGAGAGAGAGAGTTGACAGTTGGCTGTCGGTGTGGAAAGGAAGGTTGCCATCGAGTTGGGTTGGGTCTGCTTCCTGGGTTGTTTGTTTTTCGTCTTTGTTTTTAATTTTTGGACTTAATAATGTCAAGTGTCAATACATTTAAGGCAAACGATAAATTTGGAAAACAAAAAATAAGTTGCCTCATACATTAGTTACATTGTTTTAAGTGTAACAAAAGAGGCATATGTCATTAGGAAAATAGAGAAAGTTCAAAAGAGAAGGTTGGAGAGGAGGTTGCTAGTATTCCTCATTATATAGTAAGAAACCATCAATATACATAACACCTCACACAACTATCAAGAATAGGAAAATGCAGCTTGAAACGCCACGCGCGACACGCGATGAAGAGAACGCGCCTCACGCGGCGATTTTTTCCAGTGTGTTCTCTCGACTACCATCTGTAACGACGGCGACTCCACCAAAATTTGTTTTCTCTGCCCTCCAACCAGAGAGCAAGCTGGAAGCAGTGGGAAAGAAACGGATTCGAACCACCGACCCCGATCTCAACTCGTCTGGAGATATGGTGACTGATGTGGGTTTTGGCTCTCCTCCTCCTGTGATTTTGAATTTCAGGGATTCTGTTCTAAAACAAGGTGGGCATGGCTCTACCCGACCTGGGTTTGCAGGGATGGAAGAAGATAAACTCACAATTGAGGCTGCAGATTTTATTGTTTCAGAAGGTGAAAAAGGCCCGTGCATTAAGTTTTCTGAACAGGTTAAAGAAAGACTCTACCGGCCTTGGCGCACTTCCATCATCGTCAAGCTTATGGGTAAGTCCCACACGTATAATTTTGTACTTGCTCGTTTGCAACAGAGATGGGGTATGATTAAGGGTCCTTGGAAACTTGTTGATTTAGAAAATGGTTTCTTTATTGTGAGATTTGTGCTTGAAGAGGACATGAAAGCAATTTTGTGTGGTGGTCCTTGGGTAATTGCTGGGCAATACTTGGTTATGCAACGGTGGAAGCCTGGTTTTGACCCTTTGGTGGAACAAGTGACAAGGATGACTGTATGGGTCCGTATTATTGGCCTTCATGTTGAATGGTTCCGTCCTGAGGCCATGCTTCGTATTGGGGATTTACTGGGCACCACATTCAAGGTTGACTCTAATACTGTTGCCCAGGTTCGTGGGAAATATGCTAGGGTGTGTGTTGAGATTGATCTAACCCAACCTCTGAAAGCCTTTGTTCAAGTGGAGGATAACTGGTATGGCTTGGAATATGAAGGCATTCATTTGGTGTGCTTTGCATGTGGGTGTTATGGTCACAATAAAAACGTTTGCCCCTCGGTGATTAAGGCTCCTCATACTGATAATGCCCACAATGTTGTCCAACCCATGGATGAAGTGTTATTGAGTGAATCCCCCCTCCCTGCTAATGAGGCAAGCTCCTCTATTAAGCCTCAGATTGATCCCCATGTGGCTAAGAACACCTTGATAGGACCTTGGAGCCTGGTTCAGAATAGGAAGGGTAAAAAGCCTATTAAGGCTGGTGTTGACTCAATGGCTAAGAAGACTGCTCCAAAGAAAAATGAGGTTCAAGGTGAACGAGGTGCTTACCTTTCTGGGTCAAGGTTCGATGTCTTAGATAACTCTGATATCAGAGTTGAAACCCCTGTCTCTATTGGGAATGAAGTTATTGAGGATGTAACCCAAATGCCATCTATTGGGTCTACTAAAACCCCCAAGTCTAAGGGTCAGAATAAGCCAAAAGGTAAATCCCGTCTAGCCCTGGGAGATATCTCGAATGATGGTGTGGCGAAAACTACCCAGGTTGGTTTTGAGAAAATTATTCCAAGCGCCCCCACTACCAAAGTTGGTCTTGATGCTCGCGCTATCTCAAAGAGAAAATTAAAAGGTGTTGTGACTGGAAATTCGACTGGTTTCCAAGTTAGGAGTATTGATTTTCAAGAAGCCACGTTGGGGGACGTTGTGGCAAGTTTGAAATCCAAGCTCTCTCCTAAATCTAGTAAGTCTATTCCTCCTACTTTACCTGGGGTTGAGCCTCCTGACCCAGGCCCTTCTGCAGATAAAATGGATGATATTCCAGAAGATGAGATGGATGATGACCATGGGGATAAATCTGCCCCTCAGATTACCATTAATTTGGATGCTGCTAGACTTAAAAAAGCTATGCTAGATGTTAAAAATGGAGTTGTTGGTGCTGCTTCTACCTTGGTAGAAGTATTGAACTCTTCCAGTCAATGAGGTTGTTACCTCAAGTTTTCCTTTTTTACCTTTTTCCCATCATCATGATTATGGTCTGGAATGTAAGAGGTGCAGGGAGCAAAAAATTCCCTGGAATTATGAAAGATTTAGTTAAAATTCACAAGATTGAGATTCTTGTTATTTTGGAGCCTAGAATTAGTGGCAACACTGCCCTCAATGTTATTAAGAAACTTGGTTTTTCTAAGTATCATGTTGTCGATGCTAATGGTTTTTCAGGGGGCCTTTGGATGCTTTGGAATGAGTTGGTTTCCTGCATTGACATAGTTGCCTACTCTAGGCAGTCTATTACAGCTCTAGTTAAAATGAATCATGGTGATTGGCTTTTTACTGCAGTGTATGCGCACCCTTGCCCTGGCATTCGAAGACAATTATGGAGTTATCTGGATGGGATTGCCTCAGCTTCGAACCTTCCTTGGATGATTGCTGGGGATTTCAATGAATTGGTCAATAATTCTGAAAAATGTGGTGGTAACCCCTTTTCTCATCGGGGTGGGCTTGTGGATTGGATTGATAGAAATCAATTGATTGATCTTGGCTTTATTGGTGCTCAGTTTACTTGGTGTAGACAAAATGATAATGGTGTCCTCACTTGGGAAAGATTGGATCGTGGTCTTTCCAACATTGATTGGAGACATAATTTTCCTGAGGCCTTTGTCAGACATCTTCCTAGGGTCAAGTCTGATCATTGTCCTCTGCTGATAAGCCTTCAGTCATCTCACCTCCCGTGCGCTAATGTCAAGCCTTTTAGATTTCAAGCCATGTGGCTCCTGCACCCTACCTTTCGGAGCTTTGTGGCTGAGAAATGGGCTGATTGTACTGGAAATATCCTTCAAATAACTAAAGACCTTTCTATAGCTCTTGTTGATTGGAATAAGGATGTGTTTGGTAGCTTGTTTCGAAATAAGAAAGTTTTGTTGGCTAGAATTGGTGGTATCCAAAAAGCTCTTTGCAGAAGATACTCTCCTTTTCTAGTTGATTTAGAAAAAGATCTTGCCAGTGATTACCAAGCTTTACTTGATCAAGAAGAACTTTTTTGGCTGCAGAAATCAAGGAACACTTGGCTGAGAGAAGGGGACCGTAATACCAAATTTTTCCATCTGTCTACCATTATTCGTAGAAGAAGGAACAAACTGGAAGGCCTTACTAATGCTCAAGGTATGTGGACTAATGATAAAAAAGATATGGAAAATATCATTGTTGATTATTTCAAGACTCTTTTTGCTGTTCAAACAATGAGGTACTCTAATGCTGATCTTCCCCAGCTTTTTCCTAGATTAGGGACGTCTGAGTTGGGTAATCTCAATTGTGATATTAATCCTCAAGTCATAAAGGATTGTTTGTTCAGTATTGGGAGCTTAAAAGCCCCTGGCCCGGATGGTTTCCCTGCTAAATTCTATCATGATTTCTGGGATCTTTGCCAGGGTACCTTTATTGAGCTAATTGCTGGTTGTTTTAGCTCTGCTAGCATACCTGATGCTTTAAATGACACTTTGATTACCCTTGTTCCGAAAGTGGCTAGTCCTAGCTCTGTTTCTCAACTAAGGCCTATCAGCCTATGTAATACTTTATACAAGGTGGTGTCTAAGATCATTGTTCAGAAACTCAGGCCTCTCATGCAGAAGATTGTCAGTCCTGCTCAAGCTAGCTTCATCCCTGGCAGGCAGATTGTTGACAACATTATTGTTGCTCAAGAGGTCCTTCATAAATTTAGAAATTCTAAAGGTAAGAAGGGTTTCATTGCTTGGAAAATTGACCTCTCCAAAGCCTACGACAGACTTCATTGGGATTTCATCTATGATGTGTTATGGGAAATTGGGATTAGAGGTAAATTTCTTGTTCTTATCATGCAGTGCATTAAGTCTGTCAGGTACCAAGCCATCCTTAATGGTGAGCTTACTGAAAGATTCTCTCCTAGTGCTGGGATCAGACAAGGTGACCCCCTCTCCCCCTACATCTTTGTTCTGTGCATGGAAAAACTTTCTCATATTATCAATGATCATGTTTCCTCTAGAGCTTGGAAGTCTGTTAAGGTTGCCAGAAATGGTCCTGCTATTTCCCACCTTTTCTTTGCTGATGATCTTATTTTATTTGGGGAAGCCTCTATACAGCAAGCTAAGCTTATGAAGTATTGTCTTGATTTATTTTGTGGTGCTTCAGGTCAGCAAGTTAATTTTGATAAATCCAGAATTTGTTGCTCTCCTAATACTGAGTCTGGAATTGCAGCTTCTATTGCTAATATTTGTGGGTCTCCCCTTACTGATTGTCTCGGAAATTATCTTGGTGTCCCTTTGATCCAGTCTAGAATTACCAAGGATACTTACTCTGGGATTGTTGACAAAGTGCAACGTAGACTGGCTTCTTGGAAGAGTCACACATTATCTATGGCAGGTAGATTAACTTACTTGCATGCTGTTACCTCAGCGATTCCAATTTATACTATGCAAACTGTTGATCTTCCCATGTCTACTTGCAACCAGCTTGACAAGCTTAACAGGGATTTTTTGTGGGGTTTTACTGGTGATAAAACTAAAATCCACCTTGTTAATTGGGACACTGTGTGTCAGCCTAAGAGCTTTGGTGGTCTAGGCATAAAAAAGACCCATTGTATGAACCAAGCGTTGCTTGCCAAGACTGGTTGGAAAATTGTCCAAAAGGATCAGGGTCTTTGGTCTCAAGTTCTGAATGGTAAGTATCTAAAAGATCAAAGTTTGCTTGCTGCCCCTAATCTCAAATTCTTGAATTGCTCTACTACTTGGAGAGGTATTCTATTCGGTTCTAAAATTGTTTCTAAAGGGCTTAAATGGAGAATTGGCAATGGTGACAATATCTTGTTCTGGAAAGATAATTGGGCAGGTTGTGGGCCTCTTGAGAACTTCGCCACCATTCCTCTTTCTGATGACTCGCTTGAGTGGACTGTGAGTGATTTCCTCACAGAGCAAGGTTGGAACACCAATTGGCTTCTGGGTTGTCTCCCTTTGGATGTGGTGCATAAAATTCATTGTATTCATGCTGGTTTTAATCATAGTGAGGTGGACTCTTGTATTTGGCAGCATACCTCCAATGGTGATTTCTCAGTGAAAACAGCTTATCTCTCTTTGTTTATTGAGGAGACTAATCATACTTGGAATTGGGATATTATCTGGAAGCTGCATGTCCCTCCCAAAATAAAAACCTTTGTTTGGCTGCTGTTTCATGGTAAGCTCCTAACTAATGTCCAACGTGTTAGAAGGAACCTTGCTTCTAATCCTAATTGCCCTTGTTGCAACGTTTCCATGGAGTCTTTGGACCATCTTTTTCGCAGGTGTAGTCATGCGGCTAGAATGTGGAATGCCATTAGTATTCCTAATCAAATTGCTCACTCTTTCTCTATGGATTTCAAGGACTGGCTTCTCATCAATATTAAGGCTAGTTTCAGCTGCATGCAAGGTATCCCTTGGTCCTCTCTTTTCTTGGCCTCCCTGTGGTTTTGTTGGAAATGGCGATGTAAGAAAGTTTTTGATGACACCTTTACTCCTCCTCCTTGGCCCCAAATTCCAATCATCCAGTTTACTAGGGAGTGGCTAGTGGCTAATTGCTCCAGGAATTCTAAGGCCCCCAAGCAAATTCTCAAGTTACATTGGTCTCCGCCTAGTGCTGGCTGTTTTAAAATTAATGTGGATGGTAGCTGTATGGGTGAGCTGGGATCTATTAGTGCTGGTGGCATCATAAGGGATTCTACGGGTGGCTGGATTAAGGGCTTCGTCACAAATTTGGGGTGTGGTAAAATCCTTGAAGCTGAGTTATGGGGTATTTTCAGAGGCTTATCTCTTACGTGGAATGAAGGTATTCGAAGAATTAAAGTGGAGAGTGACTCTGTTACTGCTGTTTCCTTAATTAATGGAGAGACTAGGCCTAGTCACCCTCTCTCTAGCCTCATCCACAGTTGCAAAGACATGCTGTTGCGTGACTGGGAGTGTTCCATTTCTCATATTTATAGAGAGCAAAACATTGCTGCTGACCATATGGCTCATATTGGTCAAAGCTCCAATTTGGGTTATCATGTTGTTGATCTTCCCCCTCCTTCTATTGTAAGCCTCTTGGCAAATGACTCTGTTAGAATGACCACTGCTAGGCTTGTCCCAGTGTAGTTCTCTTTTTGGTCTCTTTCTTGGGCTTCGGCCCTCCTTGTAACCGAAAAAAAAATAAAAAAATATACATAACACCTCGGCAGAAAAAGAAAAATATTTTAACCCCGCACGAGTGTCACGTGTCCATTGGCGGAACCACACTAAGGGCTGCAGTGGGCTGTAGCCTAGTGTGGTTTTTTAAGAAAAAAAATATATAAAACTTATATATTTAACTTATTTTCAATATTAGCCCAGTCAGTAGCTATGTACAAATTACCTTATTTCCACTTTTAACATTTAAGTAAATGTCTTTGTCATTTTACTTTTATTTATTTTTATATTACTCCATTTACTTAAGTTTACAATGTAAATAAGGAAGTACCCCCCATTTGGATTCAAATAAAAATACTAGAAAATCAAATTCCCACCAAATCAAAATATGAAAAATCGGTTTTAGTGCAAAATACGATTTATGCTAAAAATGATGGCTCATTAAGTCAATATATACTTCATACTAAAATCCCATAAAATCAAGTTTTCTTATTTGATGTGTAAGGAATAAAAGCCGCCAAAAATTATTTTTAGAAAATGATTATTCCAAAAACCCAATTTTCATACTTAGTCAATATTTTTACATAAAACAATTTTTCATGTATGATATGAATGCATGAAGGAACTAAGGTCAATCTAGGTAAAAAGCCTTAGATGTTCAATCCACTATAGTGTTAAACCCTATTTGGTTTATGTTAAAACTTCTTGAAAATTAGTTTATGGAGCTATGAACTAGCGTGGTTTATATGATTTAATGTTTACTTTTATTTCTACAAAGACTATAGAAATTGTAAGTACCAAAAAAAATAATCATTAAATTTTAAGCTAATAACTTTAGCTAGTCCACCCGTTGAAAAATTCATGGTTCCACCCTTGCACGCACTGGCGGATCCACAGAGGCGCAAGGAGGTGCAGCTCCTCGCCGGAAACTTCCTTGGGGATGCCGAAATTTGCCCCTTCACTAGTGCCCACCAATTGTTCGACTAAATGCCTCAAAGACGTTGTATTGTTTGCTGCTGTGTGAGACCCTGAATATTTACCTTATATTGTTGGGCTCGATCTCACGAGCATGTAGGAGAAAACGGTTCATCAATCGGAGCTACACAACCAAAGTTATGAATTTTCGAAGTTTTTCTTGAATATTTGAAGTTAAGTTGCATACATAGGCACAGTTTAAGGAAGAAGAAGACTCTGCGTCAGCGCTTCTGATTTTTATTTTTTTTAAATGGCCCAATAGCAAGCCAACACATGTCTATTTCTAATTGGTCTAGCTTAAAAATTCATTAAATACTCATATGTGTGCCAAAAAATTCACCGAAAATTACCCCAAACTTCTAATCACATGTACGTTTATTTCATGACCTCCAATTTACATGTGCTTTTGATTAGATTAATTGGTATTAACTTTTGTTAGATTAATTATGTAATTGACATGGATTTTGTTCATATTTGATATGAATTTTGGTAAACTAACTGTGTCAATGACAAGGATTTTGTTCATATTAATTGATTTTTATATAGACTATAATCAATTAGTTGTAGACGTAAAACTTTTATTTGTTTTAATTATGAGTGACATTTTGCACCTCCCCTAAAAAATTCATGAATCCGCCACTGCTTGCACGTGTCTCATGTGGCTTGTATTCTATTTCAATTTGGCCACGTTTTCAATGTATGAGAGATTTTTTGTGAGAAAAGAAAACAATTGTGGCTTACAGTCACTAACCGTTGTAGTCCACAAAGGGCATGTTTGGAAGGCCTCACTGGACTGGACTGGGTTAAATTGTACTTGAAACCCATGTTTGGTAAGTGAGGGGACTAACTTAAATGAGACTATATTGTCCAATAGTAAAAAAAATTGCCTCACTCGCACGTCCAATATAGCGAGCTTGAAACATGGTTCACAAAATAGCGAGCTCACTAAACAGAACACGCGAGTCCAACGCGATACCAGTTTCTTCTTCTTCTTCACCTAGACACGAGTCTGGGCAATGGACGCCAAGTCCTCCACTTCCGAGCCCAAGTTCATCGAAAAGGCTTGAAACTCAGCAATCGCCTTGAGATCTTGCTGCTGCTAATGGTCGCCGAAGGCCGAGCTTTGGTCGTACATGTGGGTCAGGGACGACGAGGCTTGGGTCTCTATTTGGCTATCAGAATAGCGCACGGTGTCGGCCCTGAGCTTGGAAGGCGACGACCATGGGCCCCAACTTTGGGGGGGTCTCAAATAAAGGCCATGATTCATTGAATTGACGCAAGAGTCGAAGCAGCCATGGCAGATGCAGAGAGTGGAGAAGATGATGGTGAGCTTTGAGATTGAGTTGAATCGTTCATCGTATGAACAAATTGAGTAATGAAAAGTGATTAGGAAGAAAATTAGAGAAAGAATTGATGAAATTTGTGAGAGAATCACAACTGAAGAGTTTTTGGCAGGGAGAAAATTTGAGAAAAAGCAAAAATGAGAGAAGGATCAAAAGTCGTGAGGAAGAAGAAGATAGGAAGAAAGATTATAAAAAAAAAAAAAAAGACGAGCTGGGAAGAAAAGGAGAAAAAAGAGAAAAAAAAGAAATAAAAGAGATAAGATAATTTTAGCCTTTAAAAATTATTAAAAATTATTTGTTTTTATTATTATTTATTTTTAGGTCAAAATCCTTAATTAAAAGTAAATATCAGATAGTAAAATAAATATTAGAATTTTATTTATTTATAATTCAAATTAATTATTAAAATAATTATTTTTTAGTCCGACACAACACCAAACATAGGTCTTCACTATTTTCACAATCCAGCTTCTTAGTCCGACACAACACCAAACATAGGTCAGTACTTAATCCAGCTTAGTCCAATCCGAGCTAATCCAAGACAGTCCCAGGATTTAGTCCAGTCCATGACAGTCCGCCGTACCAAACGACCCCAAAAAGGTCAATAATAGTGAAGCTTGTCCGACAACATCCACGTGAAGCAAAAAGGCTCGTCAGTGAACAGTCACAGAATTCTGCCTATAAATAAAGCTTCTCTTTCCTTTACTTGACACACCAGAGGAGAGAAAAAAGAGAAGAGAGAAATTCTCTAAGAGAGAAAAATAAATGAGTCAGAGAGATTGTAAACACTAAAGTTGTAGTTTTATTATTTTACGTGGTGGAAAATCTCTTCGAAGGCATAAGTATGGTTGAATCTCGTTAAATATTGTGTTTCATTTATTTTATATCTTAATATTCCTGTATATACTGTTTATTTCACAACAAATCTCTCCAATATTATTACAGATATTAAATTTTATCAAATCTTTTGAGGGGCGTTACCAAGATTCGATCTTCCAGCAGCTGCAACAACTTAAAAGCCTCAAGTAGGGCATTACAAGTTCTCTATCAAGAGAAATTTTCCTTTCCTATTTTCTAGCCAAACAAACACTCTTTAGAGCTAATCAATTAAACACATTGAAACTACAATGATCGAATCTGTTCCAACCAGCCGTGGAATTCAAGGATAGTCATATACCTCTGTCACCCTAAAGAAAATAGCTACAGTGATACCTGCAAAGCTGCAGCGCCAGAATTACTTTTTCTGGAAGCTACTTTTCGAGCAAATCTTTAGTCGTTACAAGCTCATGGGAATTATTGATGGCAGCGAACCTTGTCCAGCTCAGTTCTGGACGGACAAGGAAGGAAATGATCTCACTGATCAAATTAATCCAGCCTTTGAGATTTGGCACGACAAGGATCAGGCCATGTTAACCTGGATGAGGTCAACATGTTCTGAACACGTCCTCCCATTCACAGCAGGACTCGCTTCGTCGCGTGAGCTTTGGCTAAACCTCGAGAAGAGATTTCAGGTTGTTGGCGTGTCCTCGGAGTACAGGAGAAACCTGGCGGCCGCTGCTTTAGCAACAACCGACATTTGCGATGCACATCCTGACCTTCTGGCCAGTGGAGACCTGCGTCTTGTGCCGCAAGTGTTCCAGAAATATGGAAAATGGCAGGCATTCGCAGGCCCTGTCGTGACGCTGAAGGTGTTTGAGGACAATACTTTGGTTATCGAGCTTCTCTCCACGAAAGGCGAGGGTAGGGTTTTAGTGGTTGATGGAGGAGGAAGCATGCGACGTGCTGTCACCGGAGGGATGCTGGCTCGTTCGGCTGAGATTATGGGATGGGCTGGGATTGTGATAAATGGTTGCGTGAGAGATGTGGATGAGATCAATGAATGTGAGATTGGGTTGAGAGCTTTGGCAACTTGTCCAGTGAGACCTATCAAAAACGACTCTGGGTCTGACCAAAAGCATGTTCCTGTAAGTATTGGAGGGGTCTTGATTCATGAGGGAGAATGGTTGTATGCGGATGGAGATGGCATCTGTTGGAATACTATATTATTATATTATTCATTGGTTGGATAGCTGTGCAGTGGTGGAGCATGCTTGTCTAATGGAGCATGCTTGTTTCGGGTGCTTGTTACTTTTGCATGCTTACCTTGGCATTGTATAATTGTTTATTATTTCCTTGTGATGTATCCATCTATAAAGCTCTAAAGAGCTGTCTTGATGTGTTATGATGAATAAGACAATCTCATTCAAAGTGGATGTAGGTATCAACAGCCGAACCATTATAATTCTTTGTTCTTGTCTGTTGCTATTTCATAGCCTTTATTTCTTCATGGTATCAGAGCAGGTGTGGTAGAAGCCCACCTGTTTCTCCTTTTATTTAGTCGGTTGTCTTCTCCGTTGTTTTCTCTTCCATGGGAGAAAAAGTTGAGTCTACCGCTACTGTTACTAATGCTACAGCTGCTGGCATTTCTGAGTTTGAGGCAAATCCAAACATGAGGCTTTGCTCTGTTCTCTTGAATGGTTTCAATTATATCCCTTGGTCCAGAGCTGTTACTTTAGCTCTTGGAGGAAAATCAAAGCTGGGATTTATTAATGGAAAAAATCCAGCCCCAGATGATGGTGATCCAAAATTTGAAGAATGGCTGTCAAAGGATCAACTTGTTATGTCTTGGATTTTAAATTCCATGGAGCCACAAGTTGCTGAAATCTTCAGCTACTCAGATTCCTCTAAACACTTGTGGGAGTCCCTTAAAGAGATGTATGGGCAGCAAAACAATGCAGCCTGAATTTTTGAGTTAAAGAAAGAAATTGCAGGAGCTTATCAAGAGGGAAAATCCTTCATTGAGCATCTTGGGAAATTGAAAGGTATGTGGAATGAGCTTGCCCTGTATCGACCTCATACGACTGATTCAAAGGTTCTTGTGCAGAGGGCAGAGGAAGATAAAATTTTTCAGTTGCTTGCAAGTCTTGATTCAGACTATGAAGATCTTAGAAGAAATATTCTCATGAGTACTGAGATGCCTTCCTTTAACAATATTTGTACCATTATTCAAAGAGAAGAAATCCGAAGGAAAGTGATGCACAGTGAAACAAAGTCACATACTGTGACTTCAGAGTCAAAGGCATTTGTAGTTGACCGAAGAAAGGGACAAAGGGATCCTGTGAAGTGTGATTATTGTGGACAACCCAGACACACTAGAAACAGATGTTGGATTCTCCATCCACACTTAAAGCCAAAGAATGGAAGAGATATCAACAAGGCTTCAACTCAATCTGAGAAGGCAGTAGGTCCACATGAAAAGGCAGCTCATCAAGTAACAAATGAAGACTCAATGATTGCAGCAACTCTAACACCTGCAGCCGTAACCAGTCAACTATTGCAAGTGCTGCAAAAAATGAGTAAACCTGAGGCCTCAACCAGTTCGACCAACTCATGGGCATTAATCAGTCAAGTCACCCAACTGTTACAACAAATGGGTAAATCTCAAACACTTTCCTTGGATGCTTCATCTGCTTCATTGGCATCAGGTATCATCCATGCTCTCCCATCTGCCTTGCTTTCGCTCAATACAAACTCTGATATTTGGGTTGTTGATACTGGTGCCACGGACCATATGACCAATAATTCAAGTTGTATGCATGAGTTTCAAACCTCCAACAACAACCAAAGAGTCTCTGTAGCCAATGGTGATTATGTCCCTGTTCTTGGTCACGGAAAAGTCAATTTTCTAGACTCTGAGGCCTGCTCTACAGCTTTATATATTCCTTCATTTCCTACTCAACTTTTGTCTGTTGGAAAATTGACTAACACATTAAACTACAATGTTATATTCTCTCCTTATGATGTGGTTTTCCAGGACCGGACCACGGGGAGGATGATTGGTGAAGGTGTTTATTCCAATGGCTTGTACCTGGTACATGATCGGTTCATAATTGTATATCATTTTGTACCCTTCTAGCTTATGATTTGGTTATGTTTTTGAGTTAAACTTGTGCTTTTAATCCTTTTTGTGTTTATCTTTCAGTTCATTGAGCTTTAGGTAATAATGATGGCTTTAGAGAGCATAATTCATGCAATTCAAGCATGTTAAGGCCTAATTTGGATGAATGGATGAAGAGCTTAAAGACAAACTCATTTTGGCTACAGCCCCCTGCCAGTCCAGTTCCGTAGGTCATATTGCAAGCTTTGTTTCAACAACCTACATAGCTCTAATGAGGCCACATTCTTCATGAAAGTTGTTCCAATTGGTGTGTACTATAACATATCCAAAATTCAGCCCCATTGGATAAATCTGGAGTCCGTTACCTAGCAAACACAGAACCATGCTCAGGATGGATCTTATCAGCGCGGAAAATGAGTTAGCAATTTGTTTCGGCCTTAACTTCTTCCTCCGACCTTGGATTGGCCCAAATAACATATGGCTGGAAAGAAGACATTCTGAACTTCAATTTCGAGTGCTTAAAGTCCTAATTTGATTAAGAGAAGCCTAAGTTGTAAGCCCTTGAAATTGCTGGTCATGCTGACCTCAGCATGTGCTGGTTGGATGCTTGGTCATGGTGAGCTAGGTATGAGCTATCATTTCTGGTTGGAAACTTGGTCATGGTGACATGAAGATGAGCTAGGGCTGCTGGTGGGATCTATTGGTGAAGTGCATCAACCAATTCAAGATTTTCTAATACAAGTGCATCACCCAATTTAGATTTTCTAATACAAGTGCATCAACCATTTCAGATTTTATAAAACAAGTGTTGTATGCATTAGCCATATTGAATTCAGATTTTCACTTCCCCTAGGCCTATAAATAGGGAAGTTCTCTAAGCTTGTAAACACACCCCAAGGGGGGGAGCTCTCAAACACTTCTCTAGAGCTCCCTTCCCTTCTCTCCCTCAAATTCTCTTAGTTTCTCTTTCTAGTTTTCAATTGTTGTAATGAAATCTTTTGTGTTGAAATTTTCCTTGAGTTTTTCTTAGTTCCACTTTACTTTTCATTATGTAAATTCTTTTCTTTAGTCTCAAGTTTGATTAGTTTCCAAGTTTCAATTATGGTTCATGTTCTTATTCATTATGCTTATAAGTTAATATGCTAGTTTGAATGATTGATCACCATTAAGGCTTGCATGTTAGCTATCTTGGTTTGAATTAAGAGTATACACCATGCTTTAATTCGAATTGAACTATGAATAGGAAGAGTATGTATGGACATTCGACAACAGGGATTAGATACATGCTTGGTTGTTTAAATTGTTCTTCTATGCTTAATGGGTTCCTAATGCTTAATTTTAGGTTAGACAACAAATGATCAAATTAGGGAATTAGGAACACAAGGTTATGACCACACACCATGGCTTAATCATACATTAGCTAGAATCAATCCGTTAATCTAATTGAACTTGGGAACTTATCTGCTTGAGTTAGTTATTTTCTTTCTTCCTTGTTTTATTTATTTCCCTTCTTTTTCATTTCTGTTTTGTGTAGGGAAAATGAATTGAATCATTCAATCACCAATCCTCGTGGGATCGATCTCGCACTTACATACGCTATACTACCGAACGGCTCGTGCACTTGCGAGTATCACAAGTTGAGGATGCAACTGAATCCATTTTGGTGCAGCTGTATCTACACAACAGTACATCAACCAGTTAAAAATCCAAAAGCTCTCCAAGTCAATTCTGTTCAGAATGGTCAGTTATGGCATCAACGGTTGGCTCATCCATCTAGTAAAGTCCAGAGGCATCTCTTCCCTTCCTTGCCTGTCGACTGTCATGCATGTGAGACATGTCATTTTTCCAAGCAGACCCGGCTGCCTTTTACTTCCTCTGTTTCTAAAGTTGACAGACCTTTTGATTTAATTCACTCTGACCTTTGGGGCCCTGCTCCTTTAGAGTCATTTGATGGTTTTAAATACTTTATTACCTTTGTCGATGATGTATCTCGAGCTACATGGTTGTATTTGATGAAATCAAAAAGGGAGGTTACTCATATTTTCAAGGAATTCCATAGAATGGTGCTGAATCAGTTTGACTCTCGAATTAAAGTCCTTCGATCCGATAATGGAACAGAATATGTCAAAAGTCTCTTATCTGAATATTTGATTGATCAAGGAATTATTCATGAAACCAACTGTGTTGGTACCCCACAACAAAACGGAATAGCAGAGAGGAAAAATCGCGATCTCTTAGAAAAGACTCGATCTCTCATGATTCATATGAATGTTCCAAAAAGGTATTGGTCTCATGGGGTTCTCACTGCAGCTTACCTAATCAACAGACTCCCTAGTCGGGTCCTTGAGTACAAATCACCACTTGAAGTGCTTAAGGGACGAAAGATTAACTTATCCCACCTGCGCGTCTTTGGTTGTGTTTGTTACGCCCATGTTCAAGCTGTTCATCGAGATAAGTTTGATCCTCGTGCCACCAAGTGTGTGTTCTTTGGCTATTCCTCTACAAAAAAGGGGTACAAGTGCTACGACCCCAAAACAAAAAAGTTGTTTATCTCCCGTGATGTCTATTTTGAGGAGGCAGAAAGTTTTTTTGAAAAACAACTTGAAGTTGGGGTTCAGGGGGAGCACTTATCTGACTTTATTCCTCTTCCAACCATTGATGCTATTGTGGTCCCACAAACTCTCAATCAGGTTCAAGATTCAAGTGGCTCTTCCCAATTGGAAAATCAACAAGAGGTTAACGAAGTACCAGATCAAGTTAATGAGATACCGTGTGTTGAACCACTGCATGGCAGGAATAATACTTCTGTCAATGAATCTGCTGTTGTTGAACTGCGGCGATCATCAAGAGAACGACAGAAGCCAACCAAGTACAAGGACTTTATCAGTTATTATTCTACAAGGTATCCAATCCAACATCATATAAATTATGAGAACGTGTCTCAATCTTATTCAGCTTTCTTGGGCAGTATTTCCAAGGTGTCAGAACCAACCAGTTTCCACGAAGCAAATTCACAGTCTGTGTGGAGAGGAGCAATGAAAGAAGAGCTCCAAGCCCTTGATGAAAAACAACACATGGACCTTTGTCAAACTGCCACAAGGAAAGAAACCAGTGGGATGTCGATGGGTCTATAAAATCAAATTTAGAAGCGATGGGACAATTGAGAGGCATAAAGCGAGACTTGTTGCAAAGGGTTTTACCCAAACTTATGGAGTGGATTACAAGGAGACATTTGCACCTGTTGCAAAAATGAATACTGTTCGAGTTTTATTATCAGTTGCTGCCAACAAAGCTTGGCCATTGTTTCAAATGGATGTGAAAAATGCTTTCCTACATGGAGATCTTGAAGAAGAGGTCTACATGAGCCTTCCACCTGGACATCCACGAGAAAACCAGCATGGTCTAGTCTGCAAATTAAATAAGGCCCTTTATGGCCTCAAACAGTCTCCTAGAGCTTGGTATGCAAAACTCAGCTCATTTCTCATATATACTGGTTTTAAAAGAAGTAGTGCAGACTTCTCTCTGTTTGTCAAGAAGAAGGCATCAAGCACAACTGCTCTGTTGATATATGTTGATGATATCATTATCACAGGAAACAATTTGGAAGAAATCAATCATGTTAAATATCTTCTTCATAAGCAATTTGCTATTAAAGATCTAGGTACCTTGAAATATTTTCTTGGAATTGAAGTTGCTTCTTCAAAAAAGGGTTTATTTTTGAATCAAAGAAAGTATGTGCTTGACTTGCTACAAGAAACTGGAAAGCTCGGTACAAAACCAGTGGATAACCCAATTGATAGCAAAGGAAAACTTGGTTTGGATGGAGACCTACTTCCAGATATTGGTCAGTATCAGAGATTAGTGGGGCGATTAATCTACCTCACTATAACTCGACCTGACATTACTCATGCTGTTAGCTTGGTTAGCCAATTTATGCATGCCCCAAGAACCAGTCACATGAAAGCAGTAAACCGAATTCTCTCGTATTTGAAGGGTACCCCGGGGCGAGGGATTTTGATGAAAAACAACGGTCATACTGAGACAATTGGGTATAGCGATGCTGATTGGGCAGGATGTCCAGTGGATCGAAGATCCACAACCGGATATTGTACATTTGTAGGTGGAAACCTAGTCACTTGGAAGAGCAAAAAGCAAAATGTGGTTGCACGCTCAAGTGCAGAAGCAGAATATAGAGCAATGGCTTCCACAGCTAGTGAGATGATTTGGCTTCAAGCCTTACTTTGAGATTTGGGGTGTAATCCTATACTTCCCATGGATATGTTCTGCGACAATCAGGCTGCAATGCACATTGCATCTAATCCTGTGTTTCATGAAAGAACGAAACATATTGAAGTGGATTGTCACTTTGTCAGAGAGAAGGTCCAATCCAATATCATTCGAACATCCTTTGTTCGAAGCAGTGAACAACTAGCTGATATATTCACCAAGGGGTTACCCTCAGCTCAGTTCCACAAAATTCTGTCCAAGCTTGGCTCAATTGATATCTTCGCACCAGCTTGAGGGGGAGTGTTGGAATACTATATTATTATATTATTCATTGGTTGGATAGCTGTGCAGTGGTGGAGCATGCTTGTCTAATGGAGCATGCTTGTTTCGGGTGCTTGTTACTTTTGCATGCTTACCTTGGGCATTGTATAATTGTTTATTATTTCCTTGTGATGTATCCATCTATAAAGCTCTAAAGAGCTGTCTTGATGTGTTATGATGAATAAGACAATCTCATTCAAAGTGGATGTAGGTATCAACAGCCGAACCACTATAATTCTTTGTTCTTGTCTGTTGCTATTTCATAGCCTTTATTTCTTCAGCATCCTTGTCTCCTCATCCGAACTGTCTATCTGAACCCTAATTAGTCAGTGCATTGTTAATGTAGGTTGCTTGTGATGGTCACAGCTTAAATTGCTGAGCCAATATATGGCATTTGGAATTTGATGCAAAGTAAACTGTTTTCCTGTTTTGCTGTTGCTGGCTGGATTGCGGCGGTTCTTCACGTGGTGATGTGCAGTCCGTTTAGAGTTTGGTTGGTTTATGTGTAACTTTTATTTGGGCTTTGGTTTTGTTTTTTTTTTTTTTCAGTGTATTTTAATTTGATAAAGGAAGATGCAAAATCCGTCTCAAAGATACCGGTCAATGAGACTTGTGTGGGTTTTCTAAAGTCGGAGATGCACACACTTTTTTTCCTTTTTTCTTTTTCAATCCGTACACTGATGTCTGAATAAGGAACTATTTTAATGATATTTTTTCATTGGTACAATACGTGTGTGTGTATGAGAGAGAGAGAGAGAGAGAGAGAGAGCTATGAGATTTATATTTCTTTCTGAATTGTCTAGGTCTTGGCAATAATTTCTAAGCTTCTATGTGCTATGCAGAGTCAAAAAACAAAATAGCAGCACCCAAAAAGTTCTCAAAGAAACTAAAGACTGCCAGATTGGCAAAGATGCTTTCAGAAAAAAGTGGTCCGTCCACCCCTTCGAGTATGCCTGTCATATGCAGTGTTGAACTTGTCGACTAGCTCGTTCATTGTACTGAGAAAACAAAAATAAAATCTCGTTACAATATCACAATAAGCTATGAAATGACAATTACAATTTCATATTCAACTAATGCATTGCTTATGGTAACAATGAAAAGGTGATAAAAAGTCATATTCAACTACAATTTCATATTCAACTAACGCATTAAATTTTCTTTATCAGCTAAAGAATGTGTTAGTTTTTATCAGCTGCTAGGGCCGAGTATTTTCAATTATTATTCAATTATGACACATTATCTATGGCCAATATTAGGAAAAAGACTTCCATAAAACGAGAATAACACTATTTTGCTATACCCAACCAATAATGCTATGACATGCGTGATAATTGTCTGCCGCGCAAATCTCACGGCCTGGAGTTCCGGGCCGAGGGGATGTGCGTTAACACGGGGTTTCCTGCTTTTGGGTGCGATGCGGTTGTGCGCGGGCGTGCCAGCACGGTTTACCGTGCGTTGATGTTTCGATGAGTGTTGGATGGATGAATGGTGCGCCTGTTTGATCTGTCTTCCTGGTCAAACGATTGTAGCCGAGAGAGGAACTGGTCTCGGCTGTTAGGTTCACGGCCTGAACTACAAGGCCGTCGAGTGATGGTGTTGGTGATGGATTTTGGGCGATGCTCCGGCGCGCTGCTCAGGGAGCGACGGTCGTGTGATATATGGGGTGAGTGAACGAACAACAAGGATGGTGCTCCGGCGCCTTGAAAATCAAGGGTCGTATGATATATTGATGAATGGATTCTGCTTACAACCTAACACTACTCCTAGGAAAGCAAGTAAAGATATTGAAAGTGCATTACAGGAAAAAATAAGTTGCTCCGTGGGAGGCTTGTTTTGGTGTTTGAACCTTTTGAATGTAGCTTGAGTCTTGTATTTATAGGAAGAGTCCCTGGATGAGTAATCGAGGCTGAATTTGCGCATAGTGGAGTCTGATTAGCGCAAGTGGGTAGTCCAATCGACATTTGGGATCGTGAAGTATGGTGGTGAGACCCCAGAAATCCCGGTGAATCTCGGCCGCCGCGCTCAATCGTGGGTTCTGAACCTCTGGCCGTGGAGACGCATTTATTGCCTGGATAGCTGGTGAACCAACATCTCAAGCTGTCAGAATCCTTGTGAGAATGTCCACGTCTAATCACTCTGATTTTCATTACCCAATCCTGACTTCAGTCACTTCCCACCTTTCCTCATGCATTAAATGCTACTTTGTGGCCAATGGGTTTGCTGCATTAAACAGGCACTACTCCATTAAATGAAGCCTGGGACCCTGTTGTCACGTGATGATTTGCCTTTAATGCCTTGGCCGCAATTTTGTTCGGCCTCGGCCTCGGCCTACGTTTGAGGCCGAGATGATCATGCCTTAGCATTTCTTCTTTTATTCTTTAAGGAAGGCGAATATGCCATGGCGAAACGCTGCGTTTCAGCCTCTGCGAACAAGTGCCAGGGCCGAAAGAAAGGGCTCCTTCGGCCAGCTCGTGGCCGTGATTTATCAGGCACAAACAATAATACTTTTATATGGTATAACATTATTTATCGACGACAGCAAAACGTTACTATCCCTGTTGCAACTTTTCTCCAATAGTAGCAACACATTAGGTTTCTTCAAGATTCAACTATCATATAAAACTATACAAATGGACTGGTGACTTCATGGGCTTTGCCTTCTTGTTAAATTGTTTTGCAGTGGTGATGGGTTATTGGGTTAGCCCATAAAGAAAGAGCCTTGTAAACCCAATGGTGACAAGTCCCAAAACTAGTTCTTCTTCATACAGAAAGGTCGAAAAGGAGCAGTTGTTGATGCCAAATTAGAGAAGATGGAGCAGAAGAAGCAAAAAGAAGAAAGGAGGATGGGTTTGGAGAGACTGCCCAGCAGCTTATTGATAGAGGAAGTTCTGCTCAAGTTGGAAATAGAGGCTCTGTGCTCAGTTTCATGTGTTAACAAAGCCATGAGCTTCTCAGTCTCTCAGGCCCTGCCTTTACTCTCGTCTATCAATCTCTCTGTAAAGTCTTTTTCTTTCTGATTTCTACTTGGGTTTCTTTTATTTGCCTTTTGTTTTGTGAACTGAAAATTATAAAAAGAATGGCAATTGCAATTGTATATGCAGGCATTTTCTCCCGATGCCCAGATTCTAAATAGTATGGTTGGTGGCTGCAGAGGCCTCCACAGCCTCACCCTAAATTGTCTCCACCTTGACAATTTGTCACTCGGAGTTATTCTGGGCCCACATCTTCAAGAACTGAATTTGTTAAGCTGCTCCCTGCTGTCCTATCAAGTCTTCACTTCCATCGGGGAGGCCTGCCCCAATCTCAGGTAATCCATTTTGATATTTTGTCTAGTTTTGCCCAACCCAAGATTGCATCTTGATCTTTTCTGTAACGAGACGGTTTTTGTTAGGGTGCTTGTGCTAGAATTGGTAGACCAGTGCTCAACTGAAGCATTTAAGACCAACCTGGACCAAATGCTTAATGGATGCTTGTGCTTGGAGGTAATATTATTGTGTCTGATTGCTGCTCTTTGATATATAATGTAAAACTTCATATGAGAAAGCATATTTCATCAGAAAAGGAATGTATAAAAGCTAAAGTTTGTTTCTTTGGTAATCAAACAGTCTTTTTCTCTTAAGATTCGAGGGAGAGATGTAGGAGCAAATGCTTTTCAGTCCATTGATTTCTTCCTGCCTAGTGCTCTCAAAAGTATGAAGTTGCAGTCAGTGCTTGAGCAAGATGTAATTCGTCTCATGGATAAGATTAGAGTTGGTGCTGATAGGAACAGTTTGCAAACAGCTCATGTCAGCATCCCCGTCTCTCCATTATCATCTGTATTCACATTGCAGCGCTTGTCCCTTGTCTTAGATGCTATATCCGATGAGCTAATCATGGCCATTTCCGGAAATCTCCCCACTTTGGTAGAGCTAGATCTTGAAGACAGACCAGTTAAGCAACCATTACCAAATCATGACTTAACCAACACCGGGCTTCAATATTTGGCCTCTTTCCATCATTTGATGGGATTGTCTCTTATACGAAGTAGACATAACCAGCAAGTCTCATTCAAAAGAGTGAATGATATGGGCATGTTTCTTCTATCTGAGGTCTGCAAAGGTCTAGAGTCAGTGAGACTCTGTGGGTTTTCCAAAGTCAGTGATGCAGGTTATGCGTCGATCTTACACTCGTGTCTGAAGTTGAAGAAGTTTGAAGCTCGGAATGCCTTTTTTTTGTCAGACTTGGCCTTTCTTGATGTTACTGAGTTCCAATGTTCCCTTGTTGAGGTGAAGTTGCTGTCCTGCAGTCTTATAACTAGTGAAACCGTGAAGCAGCTGACCCGTTCTAGGGTCCTGGAGGTGCTTGACCTGTGTGGGTGTAGGAGCATAGCGGATTCCTGTCTCGGTTCCATTTCATCCCTTCGTAGCTTAAGTATGCTGAATCTCGCAGGAGCTGATATTACCGATTATGGCTTATCGGTTCTTGCCCAGGGGATTCCATCCATAACACGTTTGTGTCTCAGACACTGTGAGAGGGTGACTGATGAGGGAATTTCTTTTTTGTTACATGGTGGAGGCACAATTCGCAAAACATTGTCAGTCCTGGATTTAGGACACATGCCTAGAATATCAGATAAAGCCATTTTTACAATTGCCATGGCTGGTACTGAGATTACCGAGTTGTGTCTTCGGCATTGCTCTGTGACTGATGTTTCTCTAGATTGTTTGGCTATGAGGAAAACGTTTCGAGACGAATGTAAACTACTTCGGAGGCTTGACCTTCTGAATTGCACTGGTTTGTCTGTTAATTCACTGAGGTTTCTTAAGAGGCCTTCCTTCCCTGGACTACACTGGCTTGGTATTGGGGGCACACCTCTTGCTAGCAAAGGATATCCAGCTCTTAGCAAAATTCATAACCAGAGGCCATGGCTGACAATATGTTTGGAGGGCTGTGAAATGGGATGTTATGATGGATGGCAATTCCATAGAGCTGGATATCCTCAATGAAAGCCCCCCTTATACGAAGAGTTGTTTCTCTATCGTATTTGATGAACCCATTTTATTGTAAGAATTCATCCATATATATGAAGCTGTAACACCAACATCCAAAAGTTATCATTGCATTCATATAGCTAAATTTAGTTGTTTTTTGTTTGTTTCTGTTTTGACTGCTTCTATAGACATCCAAAAGTTATCATTGCATTGCATATATCCAAAACCAAAACTATTTTTGGATATCGAGTTGGTCTTTTCTTGATTTTAAACAACATTGAGAAAGGAGAGCCTGTAATAGATAAAATTGTAGCACAACATCATCAATTTGAGGGGTCGTCTTTGATAGAAAACTAGTCAAATGGATATTCTCAACATGCCAAGCAAGAAGCTTAAACAACAGCCTAGTTATTTCAAAATGACCAAGCCTGAACAACAGCTAAGTTTAATGGGCATATAACATATACAAACTCACACACCAGCCATGGATATGAGCCTAGATATGATAGGAAATTCACAAAATCAGGAAAACCCTAGGTGCACAACTAATTTAGGCTATATTTTTGTTTACAATAAACTGGAAGAAAACACTCATTACTGGAACTTTGAATATGAAGCCTTGATTAAGAGCGCTTTTTTTAGGTACAAGCAATTAGAGAGGGTGGTTTACACAAATATTCATATTCATTGGGTGACTGAGGTTTTTGAATATCTTCCCATGTGAGTGGGGGTGGAAGAGACCAACTGAGCTATGCACTATTGCACCTTTCATCAATACAATATACTTTACACCTCGGCAGAAAAGGAAAAATATTTTGAACCCCGCATGTGTCATGTGGCTTGTATTCTATTTCAAGTTGGTCTCGTTTTCAATGCATGAGAAGCTTTTTGTGAGAAAAGAAAACAAATGTGGCTTATTTATATAATCTCTCCAATATTATTTCAAATATTAAATTTTATCAAATCTTTTGAGAGGCCTTACCCAGATTCGATCTTCCAGCAGCTGCAACCAATTAAAAGCCTCAAGTAGGGCATTACAAGTTCTCTATCAAGAGAAATTTTCCTTTCCTATTTTCTAGCCAAACAAACACTCTTTAGAGCTAATCAATTAAACACATTGAAATTACAATGATCGAATCTGTTCCTACTAGCCGTGGAATTCAAGGATATTCATATACCTCTGTCACCCTAAAGAAAATAGCTACAGTGATACCTGCAAAGCTGCAGCGCCAGAATTACTTTTTCTGGAAGCTACTTTTCGAGCAAATCTTTAGTCGTTACAAGCTCATGGGAATTGTTGATGGCAGCGAACCTTGTCCAGCTCAGTTCTTGACGGACAAGGAAGGAAATGATCTCACTGATCAAATTAATCCAGCCTTTGAGATTTGGCACGACAAGGATCAGGCCATGTTAACCTGGATGAGGTCAACATGTTCTGAACACGTCCTCCCATTCACAGCAGGACTCGCTTCGTCGCGTGAGCTTTGGCTAAACCTCGAGAAGAGATTTCAGGTTGTTGGCGTGTCCTCGGAGTACAGGAGAAACCTGGCGGCCGCTGCTTTAGCAACAACCGACATTTGCGATGCACATCCTGACCTTCTGGCCAGTGGAGACCTGCGTCTTGTGCCGCAAGTGTTCCAGAAATATGGAAAATGGCAGGCATTCGCAGGCCCTGTCGTGACGCTGAAGGTGTTTGAGGACAATACTTTGGTTATCGAGCTTCTCTCCACGAAAGGCGAGGGTAGGGTTTTAGTGGTTGATGGAGGAGGAAGCATGCGACGTGCTGTCACCGGAGGGATGCTGGCTCGGTCGGCTGAGATTATGGGATGGGCTGGGATTGTGATAAATGGTTGCGTGAGAGATGTGGATGAGATCAATGAATGTGAGATTGGGTTGAGAGCTTTGGCAACTTGTCCAGTGAGACCTATCAAAAACGACTCTGGGTCTGGCCAAAAGCATGTTCCTGTAAGTATTGGAGGGGTCTTGATTCATGAGGGAGAATGGTTGTATGCGGATGGAGATGGCATCCTTGTCTCCTCATCCGAACTGTCTATCTGAACCCTAATTAGTCAGTGCATTGTTAATGTAGGTTGCTTGTGATGGTCACAGCTTAAATTGCTGAGCTAATATATGGCATTTGGAATTTGATGCAAAGTAAACTGTTTTCCTGTTTTGCTGTTGCTGGCTGGATTGCGGCGGTTCTTCACGTGGTGATGTGCAGTCCGTTTAGAGTTTGGTTGGTTTATGTGTAACTTTTATTTGGGCTTTGGTTTTGTTTTGTTTTTTTTTCAGTGTATTTTAATTTGATAAAGGAAGATGCAAAATCCGTCTCAAAGATACCGGTCAATGAGACTTGTATGGGTTTTCTAAAGTCAGAGATGCACACACTTTTTTTCCCATTTTCTTTTTCAATCCGTACACTGATGTCTGAATAAGGAACTATTTTAATGATATTTTTTCATTGGTATAATCTGTGAGAGAGAGAGAGAGAGAGAGAGAGAGAGAGAGCTATGAGATTTATATTTCTTTCTGAATTGTCTAGGTCTTGGCAATAATTTCTAAGCTTCTATGTGCTATGCAGAGTCAAAAAACAAAATAGGAGCACCCAAAAAGTTCTCAAAGAAACTAAAGACTGCCAGATTGGCAAAGATGCTTTCAGAAAAAAGTGGTCCGTCCACCCCTTCGAGTATGCCTGTCATATGCAGTGTTGAACTTGTCGACTAGCTCGTTCATTGTACTGAGAAAACAAAAATAAAATCTCGTTACAATATCACAATAAGCTATGAAATGACAATTACAATTTCATATTCAACTAATGCATTGCTTATGGTAACAATGAAAAGGTGATAAAAAGTCATATTCAACTACTGTAGTATAATAATCCCTCAATGCGAATATCGACACAATATACACCTGCTCTAAGTACAAACTTGGTAAGTGCATTAGTATGATTGCGATTGTAGATTCGAACCATATTTGTATGCTAAACCCTATGACAACTCCCATTGAATAAACAATATTCCAGGTGTAAGAACACAATTTCACATCTAGCATCAAAATGGTTTGACATAGAATAGTTTATGTTGACATTATACTGTTTATCTTCTATTTTGTTAAAATAGCTCTTACAGGATTCTATTGTAATAGAATGTTCGACAGTGAAAAGTTCAATCCAGTTCATACCTTGAGCAGTTGGTAAGCACAGCTAAAGATGTAATCAATAATGTGTCATTGTATTCCTACAAAAAGAAAAAAAGAACAAAGGAGTGAGCAACAGAGCAAGTAATGAGATAAAGATGTCAGCTTATCTGCAGCCAGTATCTGCAATCAGACATCACATGTAAATATTGAAAATAAATCATCTTGAAACAAGCAACACTCACCATCAAGAAATCATCTTGAAATTTCCCAGATTCAATGGCAGGCAACCTCCTCAGAAGACTTGATACTTGCCTTAGCAGAGAATTCTCACAAGGTATATCACCTGCATACAAGGAAACAAGAGCAATTATTACAAATTCTTGTTTTTATTAGTTCTGAGGTATAAGACTCGTTTATGGACTTTTCTTATCTCTTTTTTTTTTCAAAGTTCTGGGGGTTGATTGTATCCTTCGCATGTACTCATATAGTGATATCTACATGAATAATGAATCCATCATCTTCTACTAAAAGCATGTACACACCTTTCTGCATAGCTAGAAGATAGTGATGAAGCACTCTAATTCTGCTATTTAGCATCTTGATGGCACTGTGAATCCTGTAAGATGAGCAGCCACTGCACAAAATCCACAGACCAGGTTCTAATCAGAAATAGATGAAACACATACCTCCACACAATTACAGAGAGAGAGAGAGAGAGAGCTCACATTGAGTTGCTGCTGAACCTCCATCAGATGGTTTAAGATGAGCGACATGATCCACTGAGATACGTTCAGCTTCTACCGTCTTTGAAACACAAAAAAATAAAAAATAAAATGTATTAGTAACCCTGCTTGATAATAGTTAATAACATTTAAGGTAGATAAGAATGAATAAGTCTAACCTCAATCGTGTAACTTGAACTGACAAAAATCAGCTGTGGAATCCCATCGATGACATGCAGCTCTAGAATTGTAATGTTAACACCACAAAACCAAAAAAAAGTTAAGACAGTGAACATATAAACAGAAAACTATATGAAGCAAGCAATCTGTTCAAATCACATAAGTTCTCATAAGAATGAACTCTATAATATTTGGGGGGAGAAAAGAAAAAGAACTTCCAAGACCCTTCATTTACAAAAGGGGAGAGACCCTAACAAATTATACTAGTGAAAAAAAATCACAAAATTCAGCACATGGATTTCACTTGGACCATGACTTTAACAGAACTAATGAGAATTAAAGGAACTAGTAATTATACAACAAACGAAGAAAAAAAAAATCCTATATAACATTGAGTAAGGAGAGCCCAATATTGATAAAATTGTAGCACAACATCATCAATGTGAGGGTTTTTTTTATTTATGGAAAACTAATCAAATGGAAATTCTAAACATGCCAAGACGCAAAGAACAGCCTACTTATTACAAAACGACCAAGCCTGAACAACAACGAAGTTTAATGGGCAACCTTATCTTAAAGAGTATCTAGAAAGAACTGGCACTGACACTATAGCACTTTAGTTTGCCATAGTTTCTCAAGCATTGCTGCTTAGGCAGCACAAAAAATGGATGATTCCAATACAGTACCTCAAACAAACAACAACCAACCAGTGTAAACAGAAATAAGTGATCCATGCTAGTATATAGGAACAAGAATGAACTGCATGTATACTTCAGGAAGATAACACGTGCAAACTCACACATCAGCTATGGATAATGACACAGTGACACTAGATATCATAGGTAATTCAGAAAATCGGGAAAATTCTAGGTTTACAACTAATTGGCAATGCTCACAAAAGCTCATATACATAGTAAGATAACAATGCAGCTGAAATACCACTTTCGTAAATAGTGATTGGGAGATCCTTTTGGGCAGGGTTGATCAAAGGGTTGAGGAGAACATAAACAGGGCTTTCATTGATATCCATCAACTGTGACAAAGCAAACACGCAGCATTATTATCAATGCGGAAATAAAATGCATCTTAATCATCATAATTAAAAAGAAACATGCATCCAGACAGCATTGGTCACTTGCACAAAGCTCTAGTGTGCAATTACTTGAAACTTTGGCAATAGAATTTTAAATTCAAGAAAGAAACCTTGATGGGTTCATAGTTGACGTGATTAGGTCTTTGAAAGTGTCACATAATATAGTGTTTAGGGATTCCAAAAGGTAAAAGTTGCACATAAGCATATGCAATGAGAAAGGTGACGAAAATTACAGCTTTGTGGATGTTCATATCAGATTCCTGAGCATCAGTCCCCGTAGAGTACCATCCCAGTATGTAAAAGTGCGGGAACACCTTCTTATCTGACAAAAGAAAGAAAAAGATTATTGGGTTAGCGCAACCATTCATTGGAACCCTAAAACCATCACACAAAAATAAATGAAAACTCATAAGGAACGAGAACGCAACAGAGCTCTTGCTTCTTCTCGAGGAAAGCACGGTCGAGGGAGTGAGTTGCAGGATCATAAAGGAGCTCGAAGCTGTTAAAGATCTCGACTGTGCGGCCCCTCTGAACCCCAATAACGCAGCCGAAGACCCTCGGAGACGAGGCCAAGGCAGAGGAAGAAGAAGTAGAAGGCGCTGTTTCTACTGCTCCTTCGGCGCCATTGTTGGGTGGTGGCGTTGTTGTTGTTGTCGCTGTGTTGGTGATGGGCGGGTGCATCTGAGACTTAACCCTCGAATAGTGATCCGATATGTTCACGATCACCAAAGGGTGAAGCTTGAACGTCAGCCCGCTGCTCGACGACTCTGCCATCCTCCCAATTTCCGATTTGGGGATTTTTGGCTCTTCGTTTTGCTGCTTCTGCTCTTTTGCTTCGTTTTTCTTTTGTTTTTTGACTGTTTTATTCTTCCAATTTCCGAGTTGCTGACTCAGACTCGCTCAGTTCGTTTCAGGGGTTGGGCCTCAGCCTGTGTGTTTTGGAACGATTCAATGAGATCTGGCCCAGCCCAAAAATCGAAGGCCACAAATTCTTCTAGGCCCACAACATAATAAACTTCTATATTCCCTTCCTTACATAAAAATAAAAGTAAAAATAAATGATAGAAACCACTTTTTTGATATCCCTTCCTTATTAAAAGAAAAAAAAAAAGCCCACTATGCACTCAACTATATGAAACGTAACACAAGATTTATGTGCCTAAATTTTATACATTGTGATTACATACATAAAAAATCATTCACGCGCATGTAAAATTGATCATAACACAACTCATAAAAAATACAAATCACTCTTTCAACCTTACTCCCACAATACATATGTGTACATACATAATACATGTATTTATACATATATACATATACATAGATAGTTTTGAAAAAATAAAAAATAAAAATCTAGTTATAGTCCAAGCGTATACCAAACGCAGGATAAGTGTTATCCAACTTATACCAAGCCAAGCCAAGCCAAGACAATCCCTAAGCATAGTCCATGCCTAGACAGTCCTGTGTACCAAACGAGCCCTTGTGGTATAAATGATCGATCTTTTTAAGCTCTACTTCAAATAATTGTTCACAATTTTTCAAGATTGAGTGTTCGTAGTGGCCTTGATAAATCAAGTTGAATGGTTTAAAGTTTAGAGTAAAAGTGTAGCTTCAATAGCTACGAGCAATTACTTGTACACACGAGGTTCAAATTCTCCCTTTCTCAATTTGCTTGTAAAAAAAAGGGAAATTACTAGAGTTTTATTGTTAAAAACAAAATAGATAGAGAACTCATGGACAAAGGCAAGTTGTGTACTTTCGCCCACGTCAGCACACGACCCAACGAGGAAGATGAACCAAAATAATAATACGAATAATAAAGAAAAATGGAAAATTGAAATTCATCGATAACTCTGGCAGGCGAAGACAACTGATAGGAACTGGAAGCCATCAAAAGCTGTTATCCCCAAAAGACTAATCTCTACAATTCCCAATTCCCAACCCAACCAACCAACTTAAATTTATTCATTTTTATTTTATTTTATATATTTAATAACACAGAAAAAAATATATACACTGGTGGTGGTGGTTGTTGTATAATTCTGTTGTGGATTGACGAGGAAGAAGAAGAAGAAGACCATCGACCATGGCGATGCGCGAGCTTGTGACTGGCGGAGCAGCTTGTGCGGTTCCAGGCTCATCTTCTTCCGCCAATCCTTTCGGTGCTCTCGCCAACGCTCTTATCGGCTCTTCTTCCAAGACACAGGTTCGTCGTCTCCCTCTTCGCTCTTTTCAATTTCAGTTTCTCTTCTTCATTTTGAATTTTCGATCCCCAATTTCATCATCAGTGGCTTCTACGGCGTCGTTTTCTCATGCTTCTGTTCAATTCACGCGCAGGAAAGGTTGAAGGAGATACCTCAATCCACGCCCACAGCTTCTGAGCCGCAGTTTTATCCGGACGCCCATGGCCACCTGCAGCAACTCCCTGGCTCGGAGTTTGAGCAGCCGTTTATGCAACCTGGCACTCAGGTACTGGCAATCGAAGCTCTAATCTTTTTCACTGCCTTCACTTCTAGTCTTGTACTTAATTTGCGTTGTCGTTTTGTTCAGAGCTCGGACTTTCTTCGAAACTTCAACTCTGTTGACGGCAATAGACTACTTGACAATGCATGGGATGAGATACAGAGTTCTCAACCTCCGCCTATGCATGTTCCTCAACTTGATCGCATTTATGATCTTGGAGCTGCTCCTCAGCTTCAACCGACTTTGGATGGTAAATCTCTCAAATTTTTTGTTTTTATACTATTTGTTTCCTACATGTTATTAACTGATTGCCAACGCTAGAGCTTAGTAACATTAGAGAATATATAAATCACAAGATGCTTGTTCAAGAAAGGAGAATTGGGTTCTGTTTACCAACATTAAAGATTAGTAGAGTTGCTTGAGGAAGAGTGTTTGGCAGAAGACTAAGAGACAAAAGCTGGCATTTAGAAATGAAAAGAACACACAGTATGGGATACTTTTGAAGGTTTGGATGTCGGAGCTACTTTATGATATTTCTTGAAGGGCTTAACTTTGAAGTAAGGAAGAAGCTTGAAAAGTTTAGTTAAACTTTCTTAATTGCCAGTTAATGTGTGAAACAGTTCTTTGGCTCAAGTGAGTCCAGGAAGCGATCATTATACATTCAAGAATCTTAGCGATGCATTATTGAGATTTTGTAGTTCATGGTGGAAAGAGAAATGATCTTTTGTTATTTCTATTATCAGATGAGTTATAAGTTGTATATCCTCTTCCAGCTTCACGGTAGTATTTTATAATAAGGCAAAAGGTCTGTTTGAAGCTTCTTGCTTTGGGCACTAGTGCCTCAATCTTGCTGGCCATGTGCACCTTTTGAGCCTATCCTCCTAGGCGTTTAGGTTGAATACTACAATATGATGCCAAACTGCCTCATATTTTCCATGTTAATAGGCACTACCTAAGCGCTCCAGGTCACCCAAAGAAGAGTTCACTTGTCCATGTGTATGTCCACTCAAAAGTAGGGTTATGGGATGAGAGAGGGAGTCTTGAGCACAACATTCTAAGATCAAGTAGAATTTCTGGATATAGAGAGCAGCTTGTTTATCTTTATTCTGGTGTTTATGGACTTAATGGAGCAATAGGACATTTTGAAAGTGGTAAATGAACTTTATATACGGGATGACCAATCATCATTTGGCCTAATGTGGCATATGGACTGCACGAAAAACAACTATTTTCCCCCAAAACGCTAACAGGTAGATTGAAAAAAAAAAAGGAATTTAACGTGTAGAAGTTTCTTTCTTTTATATTCAATTGCACGAGGGTCTCTTTCTGATCAAATAACCAGGAGCAGTATCTATCTTCAGCTTAAAGGATTGAAGATTACTTTTGAGATTTATCTCCCTTCTAATTGTGTGTTTCAGGGCCACCACAAAGGGTGTTGTCAAGCTTTTTGCACTCATTTGTTGAAAGTAGCCGTGGTGGAATGCCTTTCCGTCCGGCTCCACTTCCAGTGTTAGGATTGTCCGCTGGTGACAAACGGTGCATACGTGATCGCACCAGCATCATGGCCCGACATTTTTTTGCAGATAAAAGTGAAGATTTTATTAATGGGCAGGTTTGGAACTTTATTTCTCTTACCTCAATTGTATCGTATGCTTCAAAAGTTCTTTGGTTGCTTTTATTTGCTCCAATTCTGAATATTCCTTCATGGAGTAAGCTAAGTAGGGATGAACACCATTGTCAACAGTTCAGGCATTCACAGTTGAGATTTGACTGAACATTTTATCATTATCCCTCTAATTTTCTCTTATTTTCTTTACTGCGATTTGCATACATATTTAGAATTTCTCAGTTAGAAATTTAAATTTATTTAAATTCTAGTAAAATATGTCATTTTGGTTTGCTCTATGAGCACCCTAGAGTAAATTTTTTTCTGGATCGTTGTCATTTCTTGCATGTCTTTGGGTCTGTATCAGCAATTTGTTTCTTGAGTTGTTCATGTTAAAGATGCCTTGTCCTGTTCTCTGCAAGACATTTTCTCAACAGTTTCGGTTTATTTAGTACTTTTTACTTTTCCAGGTAAATGCACTTCTATCTTCTTTAGATATTGAGAGTGATGTCAACAGTAAAGGACCTCTGCCTGCAAGGTTTCGGGAACTGGAGGATTATTGGAATGAATCCCAAGCTATAATGAAACCTGGTGCTCACGCTACAGAAGGATGGGTGACTGAATTTAACCAACACAGAGTAGATCATGGTGATCCTAATGCGTGGGCTCACTCATTTGAGCGACAACATGGTGCCAATGGTTGGGCCTCCGAATTTGAGCAGGTAAAGGAGTATTGTAGTTGGTATTTCAATCACATCCATTGATTCTAGACTTATGTGCTATTGGTCAACCATTGACCTTTGTAATGTTTTGCAGAACAACAGTTGCAAGTAGTTCTTGCTATCATAGTTTTGTTATAGTTGAACTAAAGACATCTGTAAATGTGTGGATGAGGTTAAATTGGTGGTAGAAAAGTAATAGGCTTTTGTAGGGTAAGTTTCAATTTTCTTCAGCTATAGATGTCACTTGGATTTGGGGATTATTTGTAGGCAGTGAATATTTATAGTTTTGGGAATCCTGGAAGCAGGGGCTTGTTGGTGGTGAAGACAAAAGAGCCTTATAGATGTTTTTTGAGGTTTGGAACAAGTGATACATGGTGGAGTATGCTTGAAATATAAATAATAATAAAAATGAAAAAGAAGAAGGGATATCCAAGGTTTGACACCTTAATTAAGCAAGGCTTATCACCTTAGTTTAGGTTCCATCACATTATTGTTCATGTGCTCACCTTGAACTGAAAGAGCAAGACAATGTGTATATGTTGCTTGATACTCCTAGTTGTAATAGGATTTGGACTCCGAAGTTAGAATCAAGTTAAATGGATATAGCTAAAATGATAGATATTTCCTCTTTCTCCTGGTTACAGGAACAGTCCCAGTTGATGTCTGCAGATCATATGAGAGGTGCAAATATGGCAAACTTAGCTGCAATGGAGCAGACTCGTATGCTTGCAAATACACTAGCTCAGAATGATGACCCAAAGTTTCAGGTTTATACAAATTCTCCATGTGTGTGCATGCACCTCCTTAGTTTCCAAATAAATTTTGAACTTTTTTAGTGTTGTGAATAATGCATCAACAAATGAACACTGGAATCAATGATACTCTTTCCAACAATGCTAATGCACACCTTGTAATTGACTTATCTTTTTTCAGCTGAACCAATTGAACCACAATAGTCGCATAATCTGTTATTGAAGCACTTCATATTCTATAGGGTCAATTGGTTTCAGAAATTAGCAGGTTTACTGATCTCCAAATTATGCTTTACAGAAGAGCAATGACAAGTATTGTTTGAAATTCGTCATTTTGAGACTAATTTTGGAATTCCCAAAAAATGATTCATCGCTTAAAGTCTCATAAAAATCTCAAGAAATGCTCCAACCGACTGTTTATTTTTTTTCATTTCATACATGTCCTTGAGAAGGCCATCTCTCAGTTTTTGCTAGCAGACACATGAATTAATCCCTGATGTCTGGCCAACAAATTGCTTGGGGGCAGTTAATTAAAATGACATTTAGTCAGGACGTTGGTCATAAACAGATGCTGGGCCCAATCACATGTAATTTGTCATAGGGAATCTGTATTGCATTAATAATTGCTTCACATCGCATACTTGTCTTTTTAGAATCATCATCATCATCATTGTTCATATGTTTACCTTTTGGGGCATGCAGAAGTCGAGGTTTCTCCAGTTTGTGTCAAAGATGAGTCGTGGTGAACTCATTATCGATGATAATCAAGTCAAGCCTGCCGCATCATCTGCATCTGGGGATTGGGCAGGGGAGTATCAACAACAGTATAATGCAGGTCCTAATTGGGCTGACGAATATGCCGGTGGTGAGGTAGGAATCTGGTCTGAACATGAAATATTATTTCACTTGTTTTATATTTCCCTTCAGTTTCTGAATTATAGCCACCCATATTCTAAGAACATTTCCTATGTATTTAAGCGTTTCTATCAAAATACTTGTTCTCCTGAGAGTTGCAGGGTGTGGGGTGTGGGGGTGAGCTGTTCATGGTTCTGATTTATGAATGGAATGAAGGGCTGAGTTTGTTTCTGGCATGACTTATGGTATTGGCTGACACATGAAAGAAACTTGAACATACAAAAACTAGTTTAATTGAATTGGTAATAATATTTCAAATACTATTAACTTTTTTCACAGAGCCCTTATAAATGAAGATGCTTCTATATCTTGGAGCGATCAACTAATCATTTGTTTTGAAACGTAAAAATACGAAAAGATTTACAAAAGAAATAAAATAAAATATCTTATTTTAATGCAACAAGGCTAGCAATTCATACTTGAAGGCAAATTAAACTATACCTTTTGGCAGCAAAGCTGCAATCTGTGGCATGGGATGTCTGCAAAGATATGATCTCTCTGTTGAGATGGGCTTTGTGTCCATGTGTTACCTTTTTTTTTTCCAGTACTTTTTTTTTTTTGGGGAATTTGTTGTAAAAAATTGAGACTAATATTGAATTACAAGAACCTCCTGTTCAAACGTACCAAACTCATATATAAGTGCATATTTTTAATACCTTGAACTGTTATGCAATGAGGTTACATCCAGTTCCAATTTATGCTGCCTAATTTTAATGGGTTTCCAGCTATCTCATGGACCCAATCAATGGGCAAATGAGTTTGCTTCTGAACAAGAGCAGCATGGGTCAGTTGATGATCAGTGGGTCAATCAGTTCTCTAAGTTGCATGTTGATGACTGGGCAGAGGAATTTGGAAATCAGGTTGGTGAAAGAATCTTGGGGGATACTTCAGCTGATACCTGGGCTAATGCATATGATGAGTAAGTCAAATCAATCTTCTTTGAGAGAATTGTTGTGCTACTTTGTTTACTCTATACTCTACTTTGAAGAGGTTAGTATGGCATATTCAAGGTGTTTGTTTATTGATGTCTAATCCAATGGTTAATGAATTTGTGGCATAGATTTGTAAGGTTAAAGCCACTGTAACTTCTTAAGTTTTCAGTTATATCAATTAAGTGAGTCATGCATTTCTGTTGGTGATTTTGGCCTTTAGATTGACACCTAGGTATACGCATAGAGCTGATGGCTCACATTATGAGGAATCAAGTGATAAATTGTTCTTAAATTGGTACACATTATAATCTTTTTAATTCCTGCATACCAGGCAGGTGCTTGCTCCTTAGCTGGAGAGAATTTCACTGTTCATTATGCATATGTCACTCAACATTCTTTGTTAATATGCTTTTGTTGAAAAAGGGGAAAGTTGAGTGATGAAGAGTGGACTGTGCAGTTCATGAGCATGGGTTGTGTGAGAATTTTTGTTTTAGTTTTAAAATGTTATATAGTTTTCCCATGTGGGTTTGCAGTTATCATGTGCTTTCCCCTTATGACAAGAAACTGAATTGCCATAATCGTCAAGCAGGTACCTAAATGAGCAAGTAGCTTCCAAACAACATTCTGATGCTTCAAGGGGGGTCTATGTGTTTTCTGATATGAATCCTTATGTCGGTCACCCAAACCCACTAAAAGAAGGCCAGGACATGTTCCACAAGGGTCTTTTGAGTGAAGCAGTGCTTGCTTTAGAAGCTGAAGTTCTCAAGAACCCTGAAAATGCTGAAGGTTGGAGGCTACTTGGAATAGCACATGCAGAAAATGATGACGATCAACAGGTAATCCTATTTTCTTGATATTTTAGTGTTTACAAATTGTATATTTTCAGCATACTTCCTATAACACGACTATATATACTACTATATTAAGTCCTTATAATATGTCCATTAGTTTTGCAAATTTCATACAGTGCTTCAGCTCAAAGCATCTCTTTCTTTCACACCTTGTGTCATACATATGAGTTTACTTCATAGAATGACAACTGTTCTGAACTATAATCTTTGCAGGCCATTGCAGCTATGATGCGTGCTGAGGAGGCTGATCCAACAAATCTCGAAGTGCTTCTTGCTCTTGGAGTGAGTCATACAAATGGTAAGTTGTTCCTTCTCCATGTTTATAAGTAAAGTAAAAGAACTTCATTTGAGTAATCATTAGTTGAAAGTTCTTTAAGGAATTAATCATTGTATTGAGTCATTGACGCCCCTGCAGCACATTTTGTGTGAATAAATGTGGTTTTTTCCTTTAGAAACAAAAACTCTGGGAATTGGAGAAATATGCTTCTCTAGAGTTCGTAGAAACTAATAAGACTCTTCAAATATGCAGAATTGGAGCAGGCTGCTGCTTTAAAGTATTTATATGGATGGCTACGCCATCACCAAAAGTATGGGGTGCTTGCCCGACCAGAGCTGTCGGATTCTTTGTACTATGCTGATGTAAGTGTTCAGCTTTAGAATTTTCATGTTTTTAGGTTCCCTAGGCTGAAATTCATACTCTTTTGACTTTTGAGTATCTTATGTATATGGTTACTGCAGTGGATCTGGTCATTTTTTAATCTATAAGCAAGTAGTGACGAGAAATGGAACCTCATGTGCATTGAGAGTGTACTTTTCTAGTTTTCTTATCCTTATTATTAGAAAACAGAGCAGGTGGATACAACCCCAGTACAATGGGAGAATACTCTCCTGTCTGTATACTAAGATTCTGCCGTCAGCATTCATTCGGTCACCTACAAAATTATCTAATAGACTATTCAGGTAGAAAAAGTTTCCTGGCCAACTTAACAAATTATTCAGTTTTAATATGTAACACAAATACAGAAGGAAGGACTAGTGAGTTGGTAGGGACCCATAATGTTCAATAGTGACAAAGGGCACAGACAAATTTGTCATACATGCAAAAGATGAGTTCCATTTGGACCTTCACGGTGCCCAAAATTCCCAAGAATGTTGGGGCTGCACTCTCCATTCCAAATTTTGGATGTGGTCTGTTGCAATATAAAGTGGGGCTTGAAGACATTACTGTTCAAGTCATTAGTTAAGTCTCGGTGACCATCATACTACCACATATGGTTTTTTGACCGTATTAGATTTCCGTTACTCAGTCCACTTGCTTGCTACTCGATAAGATAGGGTATGAATAAACTTTATTTGTAATCTGCAGGTTGCTAGATTATTCAATGAAGCTGCTCAAATGTCACCTGAAGATGCTGATGTGCATATAGTACTTGGTGTCCTTTACAACTTGTCAAGAGAATATGACAAAGCCATTGAGTCCTTCCGATTAGCTTTGAAACTAAAGCCGCAAGATTACTCTCTCTGGAACAAGCTTGGAGCAACACAGGCAAACAGTGTTCAGAGTGCTGATGCGATATTGGCTTATCAACAGGTAATTTGTGTAATCAACCCTCATATACTCGTGCGGTTAATCTTTAGGGAGAAAATAATCATTGCATTCCGAATGTAGAACGGAATAGTCACCTTAGTCACTGTAGTATATAAAAAACTATCTGCAATTTATAATATTTGAACTAAACTTTTGTTAGCAAGTGTTAAGGGAAAATGGTCATTCAGATGCTGCTTGAACAAGTTGGCTTTCCAACATTGTGCAAAGATGTAGCGTACAATTTCCCTGCAGCCCTTGTTATGTTTGACTGATAAGCATTTGTAAACAAGACTTGGTATTTTGTCAAATCTAAGCATTCTGGATTGGAGTAGTTTGTTTGACGGCTTGTAGAGAATTCACTAATAACATAGCAGAAACCTGCAAATTTTTAACCCACACGCTTGATCTGTCTTATTGTCATGCCTCAAACAAGAAAGTAACTATACTTTTTCTTTCTTAATTTACAAAATAAACAATTCCGTGATTTAAGATTTTTTATTTATAATTATTACTTGTGTCCTTTTAGTGCATCAATTGGGAATTATGTGTGGGTTGTAATTCAGAGATGGATCTTAGAGCTTGGGTTTACCACTGGGTTTTCAGTGCCTTTCAATACATTGTTCTTTATAGATTACACTGTATTCTTTAATTGAATTAACAATTCTAATTAATATACTCTGAATATCTGTAGTTCTTTTTTAATTGGCTTTCACGAAAACTTTATATTATCAACTTAGAACTAACTTTTGGTTTTATCTCCCGGAGTGCAGGCACTAGATTTGAAGCCTAATTATGTTCGTGCGTGGGCAAATATGGGTATCAGTTATGCCAACCAGGTTAGTTCTTATGGTTGACTCTTATCACTTTGAAATTTTATATGGGAACTGAAGTTATTATTCCTACTTTGTTTTGGGTTTCTTGTATAACTGGCTGTGAAAATTCTTGTAGAAATGGATTCTTTCTCATTTGTACTTTAGACTACAGGAGCCCAACAAACCTTGAGCTATGTTAGTACGGAGAGATCCATTTAGAATGACTTGCGTACAATGTTTGGTTTGAAACTTTGATGTTTACTACAATGGAAAAGGAAGTGAGATTCTGAGAATGAGTAAAAAGCAAGTGGTTATACTATATAGATGCACAACCAAAGGAATATATAGGAGAGAGAAAAAGAAGAATGAGAAGGAAGGGGAGAGACAAGGTGAATTTACGTCTACTCCCATTCAACATGGCAAAACTGAAAATCCAATTACACTATTAACTATTTATGTAGCAGTCCAGAAATAATAAAATTACACAATTACATAACAATAGCGACTAATTAGATCCTTGGGATTCTAATAATAAAATATCATTAAAACATATCCAAACTCCAAGTCTGTCCCTAAAATATGCGTAGGTCCCTTTCCGCTATCCTACTTGAAACCTGTACAACTAGTTTCCCAACAAACTCAAAAGCCTGAAATCTTTTCTTCGAGGTAATTGCATTTAGTAGAGCTATAAATGCATAATTCTGATTGTTCATGTGGGTATTAATTTCAACAATTTATGGCTTGTTATTTAATTTCTGCTTTCTGCTATAAGTGATCAAAGTTTCCTAAATATCTTGGGATTTACAGCATTTGTCTAACCGATTAACTTCCTTCCCTATTGTGAATGCATCTAGGGTATGTATGAGGATTCCATTCGTTACTATGTCCGAGCACTTACCATGAATCCGAAGGCAGATAACGGTTGGCAATATTTGAGAATTTCTTTGAGGTATGTTAATATAAAAGTTAAAAAAGAAAAAATATATATTTAAGTCGTTCTCCACAATGTTCCTTTTAAATATCTTGTTTTCTTGCCTTTGTTGCAGCTGTGCTTCCAGGAATGACATGTTGGAAGCCTGCGATTCTCGGAATCTAGATGTTCTGCAGAAGGAGTTTCCTTTATAATGTTCGTAGTTCTTTTGAATTGCTGGATGAGAATAACTGGGTCCATCACTGAATTGAGAACCGAAATATGCAGAGGCTCATAATGAAGAACACGGGTTCATGCTTATGGTTCATCCTGTGCCGGTTTTGGTAAAATTATCCGAGAGTCGGAAGAGTAAGTGGGGCAATAAGAACTCATCCAAATGAAATAAATTAAAGTACTTCAAAAAATAATACGTCAATGTGTAATGTTTCTTATGTATAACACAGCAAAGCATAGTTATAGTTTACAATGAGAAAGGGCACAATGGTGGTAGGCCTTGTTTATAGCTGCTGTAGTTGTTTTGGCTATAAATGTCAGAGCTGATGAACTTAAAACAGATGATTTGTCAATTCTTTGAAGAAATTTCAGGTATAAAAGTTGAGATTACCCCGTACTTTAAAAGAACAAAAAGAAAAAAGGTGAATCTTTGTATCTAAATGAGAAGAGAAACTTACACCGGGGATGACAGTGTTTGTTTTAACTTTCGCACATAGTAGTGCGTGATTAGCTTGGAATACTGCTACTGTGGCATCCCCATTGTATGGAAGTTCTTCCAAAATGAATGACATAGCAATCAAGGATTGAAAGGGTTATTTTGTCCGCAAGTTCCCAAAGATTCCTTTAGCATCATAATAAGATGTTGGCACTAATGATTGTAGAAAATTTGTAAATCCCAAAATGCTGAGGTAACTTTTTCGATCTTGTAATCATAAAATAATACATAACCATAATTGTATACTTTGTGATGACTCGTGACGGAGGGAGGGCTAGACAATGCTTGTAATTATTCTTCACCTACAAGGCTATACATATAGATAGACTGAACCTGCACACCCATGTCCTAAATGAGAGATGATTTGATATTCACACCCATCCATCCATCCATGATCCAATCCCTTGCGTGTGTGCTGAAACCAAAGCTAAGGCCAGAGTGGTCTCTCTCACTCTAAATCAATCATTTTGTGCTGGATAATGCAGTACCAAAATATATACAAACAAATAAATAAATATATATATATATATATGTATATAACATAATAAATAAAGAAAGAGAAGGAGAAAACCAACCACACACAGAGAGAAACATGCACTCAAAGCAAAAGCTCAAAGCAGTGTGTCTCTGCTGCTGCTGCTCTCTTCTCTTTGCTTTAACTTGTTGTGCACGGCCACAATATCCCAACCCTACACTTTGGCATATCCTCTATAGAATTAACCCCACCTACGCCATCCCCATCCCCATCCCCCACCATTAATTATATGCACTCTACCTCTCTACCCTTTAAAATAATTTAATAGTTCTGGTTGGTTGTAGTAATATTATTATATCTACTTTTATATTTCTCACGATTCTGTCGAATCTGTCTGTCCCTCTCCAGCTGATCCTCCTCTCTCTCTCTCTCTCTCTGGGAGAAGAATCAAACACCATTCTTCTCTCTATATATTAGTTTTTTATGACTCTCTCTCTCTCTGGGAGAAGAATCAAACACCATTCTTCTCTCTATATATTAGTTTTTTATGACTTACATGAATATCTTACACAGCTGAGCTTCACAAGTTTTCATTTTGTTTTTTTTGTTTTCTTTTGGGATGGAGGAAAGAGAAAGGTTTTAGCGTCACAATCAAAATCAGACTATATACTGAACAAGTAGGTCAATTTCGTATATTTCTAATGCCTGCAAGCAGAGATTACTCATCATATACTGTGATAAAAGAAGGCCTGACATATTTTGTTGGTCTTATTACTAATACCTACTTGATGACCTATAGCTATAGCCACTGCATCAATATCGATCCATCACTATCAGGGCCGGCCCTGACTTTTGGGTGGCCCTAGGCGATAAACTAAATGAGGCCCCTTCCCTTAGTATACAATTGAGAAAAAACAAATAAAATGATTTTATGTAGAGCATAACGCGTGAATAAAAAGGTAGAATGCATTATAATAGGACATATCTCCATAAAAAAAATTCAGATTAGATATTTAATATCATGAAGGAAATTACAAATTTACAAACCAACATTCCAGCAACCAATAATGGGAACATGTCAAGATACATTAAAACTAAGTATTTGTTCAAAATACTAATCTGGATCACAAAAGCAGCTTTGAAAACAACATATGAAATGGTTGCAGTAAATTTGGACAGGTCCAAAATCTGCCTGGAGCCTTCTTCCTCCCAAACAGGCAGCCACTAAGAGATCCACACCCCATTACAATGTGCAAATATTCGATGCTTTCCCTTTATCAAATACACAAATAGCTGGTTGATTTCCTTTGCACCATCTACAATCCAAAAAATAAAAATAGTAACATTAAAAGTACAATCAATCACTGAAAAATCCTTGATCTTCTAGCATTTTGAGAAGCAAAATCTTCAATAACATCTTCAAAATCAAGCTTTTCCAACATATTCTTTTCAATGCATAAGATTGCCAATCCATTCAACCTTTCTTGTGACATAGTTGAACGCAAGTAAGATTTTATTAATTTTAATTTTGAAAAACTTCTTTCTGCAGATGCCACAGTCACTGGCACATTCAATATGATTCTATAAGCAACCGAGACATTTGGAAAGCAATCTACAGATTTTACATAATCAAGAACTTGAATGGCTGTCTTTGCCTCTAGTGGTAAATACAATCGTAAAACTTCCAATTCAGAACACAAATCATCAGCATTAATATCATATTCATTGCCATCAAAAGATCCTTTGTTTTGCTATCAATGTCATCCCAATTTCTTGGATCATAGATATTCAAAGCAAGATTCATTTGTTCAGTTTCATTTTCATTCTGAAATTGATCACCAACCTGATTCAATTCATTTGTATCATTTTTTCTCATTTCTTCCCCATTATTTTCATTCCCAACATTTGTATCAATTTCTATCATTTCTTCCTGCTTATTTTCATTCTCAATGGGTTCACCACCCTCATTCAGTTAATTTATATCATTTTCTATCATTTCTTCCAGATTATTTTCATTCTCACTAAGATCACCAACCCCTTCATTAAGTAAATCATCAGCTGAATCTTCAATTGAAGAACTAGTTTTAAAAAACTTATCAAGAGCTCCTTTTTGAGTTTGAATCATTTTTTCTATTTTTCTCCTTTTATTTCTTTTTGCACTTCCAAATTCATGTTTCCTAACCATTTTTCTAGTGCAACTCTTAAGTCTAGAAAGTGAAAAACAGACAACCAATGAACAAAACAAACACACCAAACACAACCAGCACAACAAACACAACCAATGAACTAAAGTGTTACAAAAAAAAATTTAAAATTAAGTAAACAAAGAGCAATAAAACCTGGTTAAAGCTTATATAAAAAAGCCTCAATCTTGCAGAGCTTTATTCAGGCTAGCTGTGTTGAAACTAAAATTTGAGAAACTCCACTCTGTACCTCCACCTGATTCATGTACATCTGCAATGATAAGATACATACAATTCAATCAAGTATTCATAAATCTGATTACCACTCCGTATCTCTCTGTGTTTTGTTCCTATTGGAAATTGAAACAATTGAAACAATAGTTTGCTGGGTAGGAACAAATATAAAGAAAAAAAATTATAAATCTGATTACCTTTTCAATTTCTCATGGTCCTCCCCTCTTGGTCACCGTCAATCTCAAAGACAAAGACAATTTGTGAGCTTTTTGGTGTGAGATTGATTATTAGGGTTACAATATGATATGAGAAAAGAGGGATGAGAGAAACTGAAAATAAAAGCTATGGAATGGATTGAAGGGCAAGAAAAATATGGTGGTGGATTATCCACCGATCGGTGGATTAAATAGAGTTCTATGGAGTAAGAACTAGGAGAGGGATGTTGCTTGCTGCGTAGGAAACGAGGGGCTTCTGACTTGATGGGAAGAGGAATCGTCTATCTTCAATTACATCGCTGACTCTGTGTTTTTTATTTATTTATTTATTTATTTTTAATGTTGAACAATAATATATATATATATATATATATATATATATAAATTTGGGGCCCCCTTAATCGGAGGCCCATGGCCAAGGCCCTTCTCGCCTACCCCCAAGGCCGGCCCTGTTCATGGCTGGGTCGGTATGCATATTCTATGAAAGTGGTTATTGTTTGCTGGGGATAGGGATGTGCAGAGAGGGAGGTTGACTGGGGATCAGGGCCGGCCCTGGGTGATTGAAGGCCCAGGGCAAAACTCTAAGAGTGTGCCCTTTATTCATAAATTATTATTATTTTAATCAAATAATTAATTGAGTGCTGCTATTTCCATCATCTTGTCATATTTTCCCACCCACCATATCTTTAAAATTTTAAAGACAATTTATCTTTTTGTAAAATAACTTATAAGGACTTATGTAACTCATCTTAAGTGTAAATCCAGCGTGGATGTTAACAATTTTAAAAAATTATTTAAGAATATTAAAAAAAACATTAAAAACTTCATCACTTCCTTCCCAGGCCGCCAAACAAGCCACCACCCAAACACCACCAGCCACCTAGCAACCACCATCTACCACAAGCCCAACAACACCCACCCGCCCAGCTAGCTCTCAAGACACCTAATCCCCATCAAACCAAATTATCCATAACTCATTCTAAATAATTACCGACCCAATTTGACAAAACTCATTAACTAGTGTATTGCAATTTGCAAGTATGAGAATCGATTGAAATAGCCTTCCTCACCATTTGAGACAAAAACCAAAAGCCTAATAAGCAAATCATTGTTTAGAGAAACCCAGGGAGGAGATGTGTGCTTTGGGTGAGAGAGAGAGAGAGAGAAAGAGAGAGAGAGAGAATTCTTATGCCTACCACCATTGGTGGACCCAGAATTTTTTTAGCGGAGGTGCAATATTGACTAAGTATGAAAAATGGTTTTTCGGAATAATCATTTTCTCAAGATAATTTTTGGCGGCTTTTATTCCTTACACATCAAATAAGAAAACTTGATTTTATGGGATTTTAGTATGAAGTATATATTGACTTAATGAGCCATCATTTTTAGCATAAATCGTATTTTGCACTAAAACCGATTTTTCATATTTTTATTTGGTGGGAATTTGATTTTCTAGTATTTTTATTTGAATCCAAATGGGGGGTACTTCCTTATTTACATTGTAAACTTAAGTAAATGGAGTAATATAAAAATAAATGAAAGTAAAAGGACAAAGACATTTACTTAAATGTTGAAAATGGAAATAAGGTAATTTGTACACTAATTGAACAAAGGGGCAATATAATTTAGCCATACCCATTACTTTTAGTTATTTTATTTTTTTATGAGCACTTATAATTTTATTTTGCATATACATATAATTTTTTTTTGTCTAATATACATATATATAAGCTAATATAAATTTTTTTTGTGCCCTTCTCAATCGTGGGCCCCGGGCGGTGGCCCTGGTTGCCCTGGCCAAGGGCCGGCCCTGCTGGGGATGGGGATGGCTGGGTTGGGGTGACGGTTCAGGGGTGGGGTTAGGAGGGGAGGGGGTTAGCTTTTATTTTTTATTTTTATATATATATTTGATTTTATTGTTTTAAAATTATTTGTAAAGAAAATAATAATTTGTTGACTGAATTGCCCCTCACCACTAAAGAAAATGGTCTTTTGCCTTTTAATTTTATGTACATGTTTTTTTTTATATTAAATTTAATTATTTCTGATATTAAATAATTTTAATAAACATTAAAATAAATTTTGTTTGAAGTTAATGTAGTCCAATCCATACTTGTACCAAACAACGGACTGGATTTTAGTCCAATGCAGTCTAGCTCAACCTAATGTACAAAGCAACTTATTAAAGTCCAACTCAATCCAAGCCAAATCAGTCCAACATTCAAAATCCAATCCTAATCAGTCCAGTCCAACCCACCAAACGGGGCCTTAAGGATAAGCAAAGCGCATAAAAGCTGCGATATACCATCAACATGGGTAATTAATTCATGATGGCACCAATACAAAGGAAAAACAAAGAGAACCGACAAGGAGATTTTCGTGACAGCTATTTTTAAGGCAACTTTTTTCACTTGTACCCATATGTAATCTGATTATCTTAAATCCACAGACAACTAAACAAACTAGCTCTTGAATTTAATCACTGCGCATTGCATTTGATTGTCAAGCAGGGATAGCATCAAATACTGTCAATGGTGTTGTCGAGAAATAGAGTCTTCAGCACACACAGAAGGGGTTTCGAACCCCTACCACCCTGATTACCCTCCAACACCTTATCCACTATGCTACATAAAACTTTGTGATTGTATAATATGACTTTTGATATTTATAATGTTTCTTTTTCTTCTTTTATTTTTCTTTCTTTTCCCTCTATGTTCTCCTCTTTTTCTTTTTTCTTTTCCTTCTCTCTTCTCTCCTCTTTTATTTTTCTTTCTTTTCCTTCTCTGTAGTTTTCTCTCCTCTTTTTTTTTTTTTCTTTTCCTTCTCTCTTCTCTCCTATTTTTATTGTCTTTCTTTTCCTTCTCTTTAGTTTTCTCTCCTCTCTCTCTTTTTTCTTTCTTTCTTTCCTTCTCTTTTCTCTCTCTCTCTCTCTCTCTCTCTCTCTCTCTCTCTATTTTTTTTCTTCTTTTCCTTCTCTCCTCTCTCTATCTTTTTTTTTCTTTTCCTTATATTTTCTCTCCTCTCTTGGTTTTTTGTTTAAATTTTTTCAGTTGTGAGTTTTGTAACATGCATGTTATTATTTAGGGTTAATTACAGTTTGGTACCCTGAAGTTGTACCCTTAAGGCATGTTAGTCCCTATCTTTTCAATTTTAACAATCATGTACCCTTAGTTTGTAAATTTTTTGCAATGTGGTTCCGCTGTTAGGGTTTCTGTTAGATTTTTCTGTTAGTTGCCTACGTGGCACGGTGGGTCCCACATTTTCAAATTTTTTAATTTAAAATTGATTAAAATATTTAAAACCAAAAAAAATAAAAAATCTAAAAAATTAAATATATATACATATATCTCTCTCTATATATATATATATATATCTCTCTCTCTCTCTCTGCTTTTTCTCTTTGCAACGATTTCCAAACCCAGCTCTCTCTTCTCTCTGCTCTCCACCCCATGACACCACCACTAGCTCTCTCTCTCTCTCTCTCTCTGTTGGTCTTGAAAAAACTGGAGGTTGCTGGGTTCTTAGGTTTGTGTGTATTTGGGTCAGTGTTTATTTTGTTAGATGAAGGCCATGCCCTTACCCTTTGAGCAGTTTCAAGGGAAGGGGGTGTTAGATTTCTCTTCTTCAACTTCAGATTCACAGCCACCGCAAAATCAACATCTCCACCACCACCATAATCAGCATCAGCAGCAGCAAAAGTGGAATCAAAACAGCAACAAGGAGAATTGCTATGTGGGCAGCACTGAGCCCACTCTGTTCTTGACACCAGAAGAAGCCCAAGCCCTCCCACATCCTCTTCAACACTGTCTTCTTCTCTCGGCGGCGGCGGAACCAGCGACAGTGGTGGTGGCGGTCCCCGAAATCTCCAAATTCCCCAATTTATCGGTCCCGTAACCGGCGAAGTTTTGACGAAGCGCCGCTCGCTTCTGAAAGAGAGTGGGGGATGAGCACCCACTGGAGGGAATACGTGAAGGGGTCTCAGTGGCTTAGCCCTGTTGAGAGCACCCCAGAGCCATCGAAGCCTTGGAAGCCCGTAAGGCTAAAGTTGCCATCGAGCTCAGTGTCGTTGTTGGGCGCTGGCTGCAACCGAGTCGTTGGGAACTCGGCGCTCGAACTCAATTCGGGAGTACCCATCTGAGATTGAGAATTGATGGCTGTGAAACCCATCAAAGCAGAGGAATTGGAAGGTTGGTTTCCCTGGAAGGAGCTGAGAAAGCCACTGTCGCAGCCCAAATCGAAGCCATTGTCAAAAGGGTTGGTGGAGACGACATTGAGGAGAGAAGAGAAGCGGGATTTGGAAGGGAACATCCAAACGGCGCTGCTGGACATTGGTAGAAAACTGAGAAAAGGGTAGAAAGAGAGCTGGGTTCTGGGTTCGTTGCAGAGAGAGATAAATTTTTTAATTTTTTGATTTTTGATTTTTAATATTTTATTCATATTTTAATCAATTTAAAATTTAAAAAATTAAAAAATGTGGGACCCACAATGCCACATAGGCAATTAACAGAGAGATCTAACAGAAACCCTAATGGCGGAACCACATGCAAAAAATTTACAAACTAAGGGTACGTGATTGTTAAAATTGAAAAGATAGGGACTAACATGCCTTAAAGGTACAACTTCAGGGTACCAAACTGTAATTAACCCTATTATTTATGAACCCGTTACACGACTCGAAACCCACATGATAAAAGACGACCCGAACCCGACACGACACGACACGTTTATTAAATGGGTTGGGTTCGGATTGAGTATTCTTGACACGTTTATTATCCCGACACGACCTGACCCATTGTCAACCCTATTTGTACTGATGAGACTCCGACTTGAAGAGTCATTATCTCACCAAGAGCACTTCCAGCATATCCACTGGGGGGCGGGCTGAGCCCAAAAATCGATTCCAACAGTGCAGGCAAGCCTGGGCAAGGAGTGGACCCCAGCAGACTGGGCTGGCCCTCGAGGGAGTCTAGCCTGACTTGGAGCTCGAGTTTTGGATGACGTCAGCGCGCTACAGTGCCGCCCATAGCCAGCAGCCACGTGGCGTCGTCTGGGCCCGATTGGATTTTTTTTCCTCCAATCCAACGGTAGCGAATTTTTGTGCAATAAAATAATGAAAAAATTTTGAAATTTTTTTAAAAAAATACCCACAAATTAATGAAATTTTTTTCTATAAATACCAACCAATACTCTTCACTTTTAACACCAAATCCTCTTACATTTTCGTCTCCTTCAACTATTATTCACTTTCTATTAAATATTTTTTTCACTTTCAAGTTTTTTTTTCCTGAAATCTTATCCGATTTTTTTTTTCCGATTATGAGATATGAATGTATAATAAAGATTGACACGTACGAACCCAAAAATCTAATCTGAAAATATTATCAAAATTAATTATTTAGATAAACAAATTTGTGAAAAAAACAAAAAAAAAATGAATAGTTAAAATTCAGGTAGCATTGTATTAGATCTTGTATCCTAAGATGGAGGAGAATGAAAAAGTGGTCTACAATTATTGAATGTCGCTTTTTGTCATCGCATTTTCAAAAGCATCAAACGCTAGTATTTTGCATTTTCTTGGTGGAAGGTCACATCAATAAGGACATATTTTGCATGTAATGAGTCGACATAGTTTACCCTTTTTCATCTTTAATCCTATAATCACAGGTCAAAGATCATGTGGTGTGGGCCCCACCCAAATTTTCCATTGGATTCATGCAAAAATACGTGCATGAAAACGAAAACAAGAAACTCTTCGTCCAAAAAAAAGAAACTCTTCGATTGTCATCATAATAATAACAACGTTTAAGATTGATTCAATATAATGAACGTAATTAAGCGGTAAACACACAATTAATTAACTCTCTCTCTCTCTCTCTCTCTCTCTCTCTTACAATAATACAAACACCTTCACAATGCATTTTCATTAGCAGGTTTTTAGTGGTTTCCCGCAAAGACAATCGTTGTAAGTAAACGACGACGCTTCGAGGTGATCGAACGGCGACCCTGCCGGAATTCTCCCACACAAGTGGTTATGGCTCAAATCCAAGTGCCCGATATATGAAGCCGAAATCATAGATTTCGGGATATTGCCCCTCAATTTGTTGAACGATAAATCGATCACGGTGAAGTAAGATCTCGGCCCAAACACATCCGGTATAATACCATCGAGAAAGTTCTTGCTCAAATTCAAGTCGCTAATGCCCGAGACAAGCAAACTCGGCGGTATGCGACCCGATATTTTGTTCGAATCAAGATTTAGCGTCGCGAGAACCGCCATTTTGCCGATTGTAGGGGGGATCGGACCTGAAATCTGATTCAAGGAAAGATCCAGATCCGCGAGGCAGTAAATTTGAGAAATCGAACTCGGGATTGTACCGCCTATGAAGTTTCGGCTCAGCAAGGCCCGGCTCAGCATGCCGAGTCGGCTGAAATCTCGGGGCAGCTCCCCCGAAATTTTGTTGTTTCGGAGGTCGAGGTGCATGAGGCTGGAGAGGCTGGTGAGTGAGGTCGGGATTGGGCCGGAAATGAGGTTGTCGGCGAAGTTGAGGACCGTGAGCAGGTGAAGCCGGCCGATACTGGACGGAATCTCGCCGGAGATTTTGTTTCCGATGAGGTCGAAGATTCGGAGGTACGGCAGCGTCGTGATACATTTCGGAATCTCGCTGGTGATTCCCTTCCAATCGGCGATGGTGAGGCTGGAGAGCCGGGTCAGGCGGCAGATGGCGGGAGAGATGGTCCCGGTCATGTACCCGGTTCAGTGATTCTTCTCGTAAATCGGGTTTGCTTTTCCATTCAAAACAACCAAAACTTTTGGTATATGACTAACCATCAATTACAATGTTGACCAAAAAAAAAAAAAAAAATCAATTACAATTAATGGTTAGAAATTTCAGTCAAAATGAAGCGAAAAGAAGGCCATTTGTTGGGGGATATAAGGAGATAATCAAACACAAATAATGGCATCGGGGTCGTCTTGGTTTGGTGCTGTGTGCCTTTCTTCTTGGATTCATATGGCCTCAACCTGAACCCCCAAACCTCGCTTGGTCAAACCCCTCCTCAAAACACGACACCACATCCTTGATCCTCACCTCTCTCTCTCTCTCTCTCTCTCTCTCTCTCTCTCATTACAGTCATAGCTTGTAGATAGATATGGTAAATCAGATTTCTGTGGAATTATTGCTCTGTAGATATTATAAATAAACTTTACGCAAAAACCATTCTTTGCTTTCAAGAGATAGTTTTGGATATCCCTTGCTATCTTGGACTCTAGCTTCTCTGCTCGTGCCTATAAATATAGGCCCCTCACTCTCAGTCTCAGTCTCTCACTCCCACATGTGCTTATGCCTTTAACTTTTTCTTGGTCTCTCTTTCTTTATACACTTTTTAATTCAATTTATACTCAGAATATGTGTTTTTGATCACGTTCCTCCCAAGGTCACTGAATTTGGAATTCCCTGTCTTCAGGGTTTTGCCAAAAATAGATGCTTTGATTTTCTTTACTTGAATTTTGAGGTCAAACTGATTGTTTTCTTTGCTCTGTTCTCTGTTCTTATGGAGCTTTGTCACTTAGATGAGATTTTCTTTGTTGGGTTTTTAAAAATTGAACCGTTTGATTATTGGCAGTTGAATGTGAAGTTGTGATCTCCATTTGACTGCTTAGTGGTTTGTTGGTATTTACTTACTTGCTTTCAATCACATTTGGGTAGCTTTTAATCTGGTTTTTTTTTTTTTTTCATAATGAAAATGAAGGTCTTTCTGTGTATTGATTTGTTAGCAGTGTTTATAATCATTTTTCTATGTGGTTTTTCTCTGGGTAAGGAGTGTACCAATATTCCTACTCAGCTCTCATCACATAGTTTTCGACATGAGCTTTTATCTTCCCACAATGAAACACGGAAGGAAGAGATGTTCTCGTACTACCACTTGATACCAACCGATGATTCTGCGTGGATGAATTTGCTTCCAAGAAAGATACTGAGGGAAGAAGATGAAAATGAATGGGCAATGATGTACAGGAAAATGAAAAATCCAAATGGTTTTGAGGCCTCTGGAGGCTTTCTTAAGGAAGTGTCATTGCATGATGTAAGGTTGGATCCAACTTCACAACATGGACGGGCACAGCAAACAAATTTGGAGTACCTATTGATGTTAGACTCAGATAGTTTACTTTGGAGCTTTCGGAAGACGGCAGGTTTACCAACAATTGGGACACCATATAAGGGGTGGGAGGAGGACCCAAGCTTCGAGGTCATTTTGTAGGTCAGTGTTATTTGTTAACTGGTTCTTTTTGTTTTCTTTGTTGAAATTGTTAATCTTGATGATCACAGTGTTTATTTCTCTGTTGTCGCATATTACGACATTTCTACATTCATATTGTCTTCTCGTGCTTTATAAAATGGGATTACGATTTTATTAAAGCTAATTTCATTTCTGTTAATCTTCGTGAGACTGCCATAAATGGAAGGCACTTATGGAAGTGCCCCTTCCATCTTAGTTTGGAGAACACTTGCACATTGTTCGGATTATTGTGGAGAATGAATAATATGATACAAATGCATTCATTTCCTCCACGTTCTCCTCTCTTTCCAGACAATGGTCTGGAAAGGTCTTGTATCAGTCACTATTTCTCAAATTTCATGGCGCCATGGTACTCCCCTTTACAGCAAAGGGCTTACCTTCATTTGCAATTTTAATTTATAATATTCAGCTTGTACTTGTATGGTGATGTATAACGAACAGCTTGCTTTTGTATTTTGAAGGGCATTACTTGAGTGCATCAGCACAAATGTGGGCTAGCACTCACAACAATACCCTCAAAGATAAAATGTCTGCAATAGTGGACAATCTATATCTTTGTCAGAAGAAAATTGGCAGTGGATATCTTTCTGCTTTTCCATCTAAGGAATTTGATCGATTTGAAGCTATTAAGCCTGTCTGGGCTCCTTATTACACCATTCACAAGGTAGAATATTCTTAATTTGTTTCACTAGAGCTATTACTTCATTTTGACTCAAAGGGCCATGATTAGCTTTTCAACTTTTATACTTTGACAGATCTTGGCAGGCCTATTGGATCAGTATACATTTGGTGAAAATACTCGAGCTTTAAAAATGGTGACATGGATGGTCGATTACTTTTACAACTGTGTGCAGAATGTAATATCACAGTACAGCGTAGAAAGACATTATCTGTCACTTAATGAAGAAACCGGTGGCATGAATGATGTTCTTTATAAGTTATATGTTATCACAGTAAGATTACCAACAAAGTACCTTTGGTTCTTCCTCCAGATCATTCATTATACTTGCGCACAGTTAGTTTGCCTGTTCAGCATTAGTAGGAAGTACCATTCATAGTTGTCAGGATCTTTCTTTAAAAATATGCAGTTAGGGAAATGGAACTACCGATGTGTGTCATATGCCTCATTATAAACAGTAGGAGAATAAGCTTGTGTAGAATATCGATGGAGTTTACTATTTTGATGGAATCCATGCCAAAATTTACTTTTCCAATTGTTTTGTTACAAAAGTTAGAATATGCATTTAAAAAGTATTAAAATGAGTACATGAGAAGTTCACCTTGTATGCTGTAAATGGGGGTAACCTAATCGGTATAGGTTTTAATTGATTTTTAAATTTTTCTCTGTGGTTAAGTAAGTCCCTGGCACCATCTTAGGACTTTAGTTTCCATATATATATATATGAAGTACTTACAATATTGTGGACATCAGGGTTGTGGTATTAACCTTTCTTTTTACTATGCTCAGGGAGATACGAAGCATTTATTGTTGGCTCATCTTTTTGACAAACCATGCTTTCTAGGATTGCTGGCTGTGCAGGTAACCATCATTTTCTGTTCAATACCTGTAGTTAGGTTTCTTACAAATTGTCTTCCTTTCTCTTCCGTGAGTAGACATAGAACAAACACCAAATGGAAATCAGTATACTCTTTGAGAACAAATATTGCTCCAAACATCGTTGCTTGTATGCTAGAAGAAATTGAATGAGTCTCCAGTCCTGAAATTTGGACTCTTTTGCTTTAGATAATGTCATATGCTATATAAGTCAAGACAATTCCATGTTTGTTAAAACCTGGTTCAACTACGTCATGGTCTAATGGTACTCCAGTGCAACAACCGTCTGAGGTTGCAGGAATAAGCCCTGCATTGGTCCTTTGTATTAGATAATGAGTATAAATGTAATCACCCGGATAGCACAGTTATATACTTCTGATTAGCTAACAAATTGGGCAGTAACTTTGAGAAGTGAACAGAAAGAGTGGAAAGCTAAAGTCATTGACACATTTGTTTTGAGGTTAAAGTTTAATGTTTCATGTGTTGTCCTGATACACAGATGTAAGTTTTTGTCTGAGAGATGAACGTTACAAAAAAGGGTAGAAATAATACGGAATATCCAAAAAGTACTTAATAGATATATAAAGACAGAAAGTAAATTTTTTACTTCTAACTTAACAAAGACAAGATCCAAATTTGGTAAGATGTTTTATACTTCCTAGGTAATATACATTTGGGACTTCAGCATACGACCATAATCTAAATAGTAGGGAACTGATTCACTGGTTCTTGCGTTTTCTGTCTCTTTCTATAGTTAGGACAGTTCAATTTCTAGCTTCTGTGAACCTTATCTCTTGGAACCTCTCATCAAGTAGTGTTTTTGGGTAGGCTGACGACATATCCGGTTTTCACGCTAACACGCATATCCCAATTGTTATTGGTTCTCAAATGCGGTATGAAGTCACTGGTGATCCACTTTATAAGGTCAATGATTTGTTTATATTATATAGCATCTGAACTACAATTCTTAACAAAGCCTGATATCCTTTCTACTGTTTATGTATGAGCTTAACAAATAGGCTTTTTCCCCTTGCACTCCATGTGTGCTTGTAAGGATGTTACTTCTCTTTTTTAAAATGGTATTGCACTTGCGTTTTTAATTCCTCTTTTTAATCTTTAGTTTACCATCTTCTCTATTTCCTTATTCAGTGACTACATCACTAGTACTTTTTAATTTCATTGAAGGCTTATGCTATTAGAGAAGCGTTTTTTATTCTAACATTTTGAACAACTCTGGAATTATCAGGAAATGGGAATTTTCTTTTTGAACATTGTTAACTCGTCTCACAGTTATGCAACAGGAGGGACATCAGTCAGTGAGTTCTGGTACTAAAATTAAGCTTACTAAAGTTTCGGTTTCAGGTCATTCATAATAAGCTCTTCCTTTTGCTTGAAAAGTCTAGATGCATCCCTTTATCTGGTTATGGCTGGGTTTTTTTTTTGGACTTGTTTCTTATCCAGAATTGTTATGATCCGCTTTCCTCAACTTGTGAGCAGGTCAGACCCTAAAAGATTGGCAAGCACTCTACAAACAGAGAATGAGGAGTCATGCACAACTTATAACATGTTGAAGGTATGCCTGTTGTTATTGTTCTCAAGGCTTCTGTTGGATTTTTTCAAAGTTGTGTAGGAAGTTGATTGATTGCTTTTAATATCTATTAATTTCATAAAGTGAGACCCGGGGCTGGGGTGTCACCCTTCCTCCTACTGAGGCTTATCTTATATAATACATGATATCTGTTGGTTTTAGTTACTGTTGAAAGAGGTACAACTATGGGAACACACACACACACAAACGCAGTGCATAACTTCATCATTCAGTTAATAGTTTTCATGTTATTTACCATAAAGGCCTTGGTGATTCTGCAACTTTAGCACATCTCAATCCTCTTGTAGGTCTCTCGCCACCAGTTTAAATGGACCAAAGAAATAGCATATGCAGATTATTATGAGCGAGCTCTAACAAATGGTGTGCTAGGCATCCAAAGAGGGACAGAGCCTGGAGTCATGATTTACATGCTCCCACTAGGTCGTGGAGATTCCAAGGCCAGAAGCTACCATGGTTGGGGAAAACCATTTGAGTCTTTCTTGTGCTGCTATGGCACTGGTACGAGAGTGCTTGGGACTGCTTGTGCCTTTTAACTTTCTTTTCAGGGAATTTCAGCTTCTTTTTAAAACTTTCATGATCTGTATATCAAAATAATGTGCTTTCTCACTTTCAATTTGATATGATTCAAGCAAAATCATTTAGACTGCGATTTCTCTTGTTTCTGTTATAGGTACTGCGTAATAACCGTCAGTTATATGTCTCTTCTTAATGCTTTTGTAGGAATTGAATCATTCTCAAAGTTAGCAGATTCCATATATTTTGAAGAGGGAGGAGAAGTTCCTGGTCTTTACATTATCCAGTATATATCAAGCTTGCTTGATTGGAAATCTGGACAAATTGTGCTTAATCAGACGGTTGATCAAGTCAATTCATGGGATACTTACCTTAGAGTCACATTGACATTTTCTTCAAAGGAGGTATACATATGGCATTAACATTATCATATGATTCACTCATTTCAGTGTTGACAGTTCATCTTTTCTGCATCTGCGTCCTTAGTCTTTCAGTTTCAACTGTGTTTCTACTTTGTTTTCTGTAATATGTAGGACACTTCTCTTCTTATAATAATGTTGTGTGAAACACTTGCAAGGACACCACCGTACACACATCCTCCTTTGTTTGACTCTCATTTAGAAACCTGTAAAAGAGTTCACCCTTGTCTACTTATTAGTTGTGTATTATTTTTGGCCTGCATGTGACCTGCGCATCTTGGTATAGACATACACGTGCATGTTTTCACTTTATAGATTCACGAAAACAAACGCATGTAGTGTCTTTTGTCTCTGGACATGAGAGTTGTCTCGTGTCCTTTCTGTGCCTAACATAGATCTTTATAATGGATTTAAATGACGCAGGGGACAGGCAAATCATCTACCTTGAACTTGCGAACGCCTACTTGGACAGCTTCAAATGGTGCAAAGGCAGCATTGAATGGTCAAAGTCTGAGTGTACCAGCTCCAGGTATGAGATAACTCACAGTTTCCTCTCTATTTCTGCAGTTGCATTTCTGATCCTCTTTGGGCGCAAACTATAGGCTTAACTGGTATTATTTTCCTATTTCTGATGCTGGTAGTTTCCTATCTGTCACAAGAAAGTGGAGTTCTGGTGACAATTTGACCCTTCAGCTACCCATTAGTCTAAGAACAGAGGCTATTCAAGTTACTTTTATTAAAAATCCATTTCAACAAGTATATACATCTGCCACTCCCTAGGAATAGGATACATGGCTTTATTGTATATTTCTATCAATAAGCAAAATATTTGTTTTGTGAATGATATATAACTGACAAAGTCCTTTGAACAAAATTCAGATGATCGGCCTGAGTATGCTTCAATTCAAGCAATTCTTTATGGTCCATATCTGCTTGCGGCTCATACCAGCGGTAACTGGGACATTGAAACTGGCTCAGCTAACTCCATTGCAGACTGGATAACTTCAATCCCTTCTTCATACAATAATTTTTTGGTTTCCTTCTCCCAAGAATATGGAAACTCAAAATTTGCCATAGCTGTCACAAACCAATCGATTGCATTGGACGTGTTTCCAGAAACTGGCACTGACGCTTTTGCTCATGCCACTTTCAGACTCATTTTAAACGACTTGTCCACAAAGCTCTCCACAGTGAATGATGCTATTGGCAAATCAGTCATTCTAGAACTGTTTGATCTTCCAGGAAAGGTTTTAGTGCAGCAAGGGAAAGACAAGAATCTTGGGATAGCAGATTTGTCCAGTAGTAAGGACTCTTCAGTTTTCCGATTGGTTCCAGGTTTGGATGGAAAGAACACCACAGTATCCTTGGAGTCAGAAAGCTTCAAAGGTTGCTTTGTGTATAGTGAAAAAATTGTGGCCAGTGCAGGCCTGAAGCTCATCTGCAGTCCAGAGTCGTCGGACGCTGTATTCAACCAGGCAGCCAGCTTTGTAAAGAGCAATGGAATAAGCATCATCCTATCAGCTTTGTGGCTAAAGGAGCAACAAGGAGCTTTCTTCTAGCACCATTGTCAAGCTTCAATGATGAATCTTACTCTGCTTATCTCAACATTACAACCTGATAAGTAGGGACAGGATTGTGGAAACCGGAACAAATCTATTCGATATCACACTATTTATGATAGTTTTTACTTTTCTCAGTGGCAGCCATTACTTCAAATTCCTTAATTGCTTTTGCAGATGGGAATCTTATTTAGAAATCCCAGAGTAGTGTTCATCTTATATTCATCTTCTGCTTGATTTCTTAGGTTCCTGTTGTTATTAGTATCCATGCTAATATGCTACAAAGAAAGAATTGCTGTAGCTACATCGAAGATGATTTAACTGCAGTTTGCTTCTGCATAGCATTGCTGGGAAGTTTTCAGTGCCATTTGGGTTTATGGGATACATATAGACTTGTTCAATGTCTTCAACCATTGAGTTTATAACTTTATATTTTGGTGCAGAACATCATATCTTACCCAGCAGTGATTTTTGCCAGCAGTGATTTTTGCCATCCCTATCTAGGCGTGCCAAGGGTGAAACCAAGTCTTAGTTGTTCGGGTGGATTGTCTTTGTCTATTGCTGATATTGTTCCAGATTGTGAAGAATGCAGAAGCCACACCAGCTCTATGTGTGAGATCATTATTAACTGGAACATGTTTCATGGTTCTTTATGCTTTGATCTTCTTCCGAAATGCGGCGTAGCTTCAATGCATTTTCGATTTCATTCTGCATTTCTTTCACTACCAAAAATCGAATTATTAGCGGTACTCTAATTGTTGTATCTAAACCTTTAATTAATTAATTATTTTGTATCTAAACCTTTAATTAATTAATTATTTTTTTTAAAAAGACTAAAAGAAAACAACCTAAACAAAGTTTCCCACCCCCAAACTAGAACTAAACATTGTCCACAATGTTAAGAAAAGAAAACATGCAATGCACAGTTAAGGAAGGAAGCATATAGAAAAGAAAAGAAAAATTGATAAAAAACATGAATAAATAAAAGAAACAAGGAAAAGAAGAGGACTTCCTAGGTTTATTTGCACTAGCTGCATGAAGAGAAAATTGGTGAGGCATGAGGCTTTAGTGTGTGAGGCACACCACCCCCAAACCAGGTGTGAAGCAGCAACTTGTGAGGACAGCAACAGCAGGAAAATCTGGAAAAAAATGACCTTTAGCGACGGTTTTTCTACAGAAAACTGTCACTAAAGAGTGTCAGGAACCTTTTCTCTACAAAAAATCCGACGAACAACCCTCGCAAAAGAGTTTTAGCGACAAAAAATCTTATGAACAACCAGAAAATGCAACAGTAGCAATTTTGGTATTTTGGCTCATATTTGAACTTCCAATCCACCTAAAACACAATGCAGGCCATATGGGACCCCCAAACTTGGTCCAAATCATCACCATAACCATGCAACATGTCTGAAACCTTGAATTCACGTGAAACACTCCATAGTGAAAATTATGGGGAGAAGCCAAAAATGACCATAATTGTGCCAAAAGGTAAATTTTCACAATGATGTTATCCAAACCAAACCAGCACCCAGAATATCTTCGTGAGATCGTATGTCACTTGCGGGGGCCACTCCGTGGCGCGAAAGAATTAAGAAAATGATATTGTGGATAGGAAAACCTCACAACTTCTCCAACAAAAACATCAACCAATATACCCTTTCCTCTTGCATTATTTCAACTTTTGGCCATTGCAAACCCAACAAAAAGGCACACGTGAGCTATTTGGTATCCTTGTGCACAAAAGCCTTATGGCTTGGCTCTCAAGCCTTAAAATCTACTGCCTGAAGTTAGCCCAGGTGTATGAACACCCACAAAACTAGTTTGCAGCCTTGGGAGCATTGGATCAAAATCGGGGCATTGAAACCTTGAAAATACCTATAAATACAGGTTGTTTATGCTCGAACTGTAACTTTCTGCCTTCCCTTGCTTTGTGGTCCAAATGAGGCGTGCCAACACATTGAAAAAGACTCCGTAAACAAGAGGGGAAGTCTTCGACTTGTTCCTACACAAACAAATAATCAAATCACTAATGAAACCTAAAAAACAGCAAAAGAAGCAAAAACTGGAAATTAACAAGGAAAAGTAAGAAAACTTGGGTTGCCTCCCAAGAAGCGCTTGTTTTAAGTCATTAGCTTGACTTTAAAATGGTGCTCATGGAGGTGGTGATGAATTGGTGTCAAAGAATGACACCACCTCTTGAGCATCAAAGTGAGATTCTAGATAATGCTTGAGGCGCTGACCATTCACTTTGAAAATTATTGTGTTCACTTCTTTGAAAATTATTGTGTTCACTTCTCTTGTAAGAATGTGTATGGGATTCACTATTTTCGTTAATGAATGGACTGAGGGAAGAAAATCGAATTGCTAATTAAGCTACTTCTCCCAGAGGACGCTATTTCAAACAAATGCATTCTGAATCCCGAATAAATGACAAAATTCTAATATTTGATTCATACTTAACGTCTCCATATGTCCAATATTTGACTGACTCCAAAATATAAATAAAACATAATACAAAATTCTCAGTTCCATAAACAAAAGTAGAAGATCCTCCATCTTAGTCAGTATCAACATCTGAGGCCTTCTTCGGAATGACTGCACCTTCTGCACTTTCACACTTTCACGTAGTTACAGACTTTTTCCTGTTCCAATGTTTAAAAATGAAGCAAATAACAAAACTAGATCAAATCCTGTGTGACTCCATCTATTTCCACTAAAAACCTTAAATAAGTTCATTATTAAGATTGGTACTCGTGACAAGTTAATCTTGGATATGTGGTCCAGAGCGCAGTCTTAGGTAATTTCCTCAAACAAATCGAACTCACTCTATTCACCTTTGGCTCCTTGGTTTCCAATTTTGTTGTTTTAATATTTTCTTCTACTTTTTGTAATTATGGTGAGATGGATTTCTATGTGGATGTAAATAACATTGTTTCTTCTCAGTCATGGCTTTGTTATGCTGAATATTAAAATTGACGCAAGACACAGATGGTTATGAAGTCCCTCTACTATACATTGGAAGTGGATGCTTTCACGGAACAGGTACTCTGTGGAGAGAAGTTCGTCAAGGGTTCTACTAACAGTGATATGAAGTGGGAGATAAGTAGAAAAAGAGAAGAAAGTGGCATTACTAGTGATGGAAAAGTCTTGCAAGCTGTACATTTGAACACAACAATGAATGCGGAAAATAGGTCTAATTTCTCTCTTTTTCTTGTTCGTTTGTGTCATAATCAATCTGAGGTGTGAAAAGGTTACTAGTCAAACAACTGAAAAATCAATATAATTAGCAATAAGAAAAGTCTGCAGAAACACAGGGGGCACAAACATTCTGTTGACCAAGTCCATTGTGCATCCATGTATATTTTAGTAAAAGAAGTCACACAGGAGAAGATAACATTCCAAAGTTCTCGATTATTTTCATGGAATCTAGACCCATACATCGAGCAGGCATAACAAAATATATTTCTCCAGAAGTCATCCAAAAAATATTGTAGCACCACAAAAGCAAACATACAAATAACCAGCTAAATCTCATAAAAGTGACAGCGTTGACCCATAATGCAACCTGATAAAAAGGCCCAAATGAAAAGTATAATTCTGTCCTAAACATGCATCTATGATAATCTAAATAACATGAAAGCACATGGATAAGAAAAGCAACAATTACAAATGTTGGAAACCACATAATTGGTGATTGGATGTTAGCCCAATATTTGACTGACACCAAAGTATAAATAAAACATAATACAAAATTATCAGTTCCATAAACAAAAGTAGAAGATCTTCCATCTTAGTCAGTATCAACATCTGAGGCCTTCTTCGGAATGACTGCACCTTCTGCACTTTCACGTATTTAATGACTTTTTACCTGTTCCAATGTTTAAAAATGAAGCAAATAACAAAACTAGATCAAATCCCCTGTGACTAAACATATACATATATGCAGCAAAATTAAGACAAATACAAGGAATCATAAATCAAATCTGGGTTCAATTTTAGCTTTAGTTTTCTAGGTTCACTTCTCTTGGAGAAAAGATAAATACTAAGACCACATAACTGCATCATCGTACATATACCTAATGCATATACAGTAAAAATCCATAAAAATGCAACTATCTGGTGAAGTTTTCAAACATGACTGAAATAAGTTATCAATTAACGAAACTTACAGAAAAAAGGCACCCTCCAGGCCTACTTTATTGGTCCTAGATTCAGATGACCGGTCGTCTATAATCCTGGAAGCAGGATGCAAGACTTTGAAGGCTAAGGTGTGTTTGCCCTCGACAATTTCAAATTCGAAAATCATGACATAAGTCTGCATCCTCTCGATCTCTCCGTCCTCCAACTCGTCCCCTCTTTCTACGGATATAATAAGGCAGATTTCTCGACCTTGTAGATGGACCAATTTATACTCTACACCACGCACGGGCAAATGTTTATCTCCACCAGGGGGTAAGTAACCATGCGGAATCTTCAGATCAGGTTCAAAAGGTGTCAGTAATGTGTAGTCCTTGGACATCAAATGAGCGGTTATAAAAGTATGCTTCCATTCATAATGAGGATGATCATTGAATCTGTCAACATCTAAATATGGCCTACAACTCAAAATCACCCAATTGCCATCCCCATATTCTACAGTTAAAGTTTCGCGAATATATTCCTAGGGCAATGCAGAGCAGTTGGTAAAATTGTGCACTCTCCATTTTGGGCTGGGGTCAGCCATGTCAAAGCATAACACATGCCCAAATGTAGCATTGACAAAAATACATGAGCCTACAACTACATGAGAGATAAAACGAGAGCCAGCTACAGGGGCAGGCAGAGTCGCCCACTTGCCCTGTTTTAAGTCGAACATCTCAAAAGCAGGTCTAAAATTGCTACCATCACATAAGCTTAACGTTAAAATAGAGAGCACATACAGCTTATCGTAGTACTGCACCAGAAAAGGACGAGACTTTCCTTGTCGGAGGGAACTGTTGTTGAAGACTTCGCAGGTGTAGGGATGTTTAGTGTCAAAAGTATAAATGTCTTTACGTGGATATGTTGTGAAATCACCGCTGTAACAATCGAATCTGCTTTCAACGCCGCCGAGAAAAACAATGTTCGATCCAAAAAGACCGCAACCCATACGGAGGGGAAGCCCTTCACCACGTATATATGCCAGTTCTTTGGCCTTTAAGGTCTGGACTGGAGGGAAAGAATGCAAGCATAGTGCTTGAATAGAGTACAGAGTCTTATTACCAGCCATATATTCGCCAAAACATAAATACAGGATTTTTGGAGTGCTCATCCCATGTGGCAATGGAGGAGCATGCAATTGGTCTCTAATCACCAACTGCCCCAACGAAACTGAATTGGATCCGCCATAAAAAGCATTAAGCTCCTGCTCATCCTCTGCCTCCAGATCCTCCACATCCACCAGATGCTTTGCATCCATCAGCTCCTCCTCCTCATCCATCAGATGCTTTGCATCCATCAGCTCCTCCTCCTCCTCCTCCTTCTCCTCCTCCTCAAATTCGAAGTGTAATTCCTTGTGCTCATGCTCAATATTCACTTCTTGCGGGATATCCAACGGCAACCAATCGGAATCGCCTAAAAAAGATTCTATAAGCTTCTGATCCAGACTCTCCGTGATGTCAAAATCGTCTTTACCCTTCTGCTCCTCCGTACAAAACAGGACAAGGCAATCATCCGATTTCCAATTGGAGAGGGAAAGTCTCTCATCCTTGTGCTCAATATCCACTTCTTTACCCTTAGTAGGCAGGACAGGGGGATCCCACGACCCCCATCTGGATCCCCCATGAAAAGCTTCTTTACTCTTCTGCTCCTCCATATCATCGCCTAGCATATGTCTCTTCCGTTTCTCCGTATGGAGATGTCGATCCTTCATCTTCTTCCTCATCTTCTTCCGTTCATCCTCATCCAGCCGCTCCTTTAGCCAAAGTTTCTCATCAAGCCGCTCCTGTTGCCGAAGTTTTTCAATTTCTAACGCTTCTTCTTTGCCCCTGTCCATCCGCCTTCTAATTTGCTTTTAAGGGAAAATAGAGAAAGATCGGGAGGGAGAGAGAGCCAAGGATAGAGAACTAGAGGAGTGTAAACCAGAGAACTTGGGAGGGAGTTAGAGAAACGGGAGAAATTTCTTACTGCATTTCTTTTTATGACATGCGGCGGACGGACTGTATTGGAAATATTCCATATGTCTTCCGTCTATTGAATGGTACACCAGCCACGTGGTGTACCGGGAACACCCAAAAATTACTCGAGAAACGGAGAGAAAAAGAGAGATGTGATTTGGGTGGGTTTTGGAGACACAGGAAGAGAGAGGGTCGCGCAAAAAGAAAGAAGACAGAAACGAGGATAAGAAAATAGGGCTTTGGGTTTCCTTATCTCACCCAAAAAGATAAGAAAATAAACGGCGGTGATTTGATTTTGGCCAACCCTTCAATAAGGGTCAAATTATATTTCCTTTTTTTTTTATTGATGCGATGTTATATTTCCTTATTAGTAAAGAAGACAGAAACGAAGATAAGAAAATAGGGCTTTGGGTTTCCTTATCTCACCAAAAAAGATAAAAAAACTAACGGCGGTGGTTTGATTTTGGCCAACCTCTCAATAAGGGTCAAATTATATTTCCTTTTTTTTTTGGGATGCGGATGTTATATTTCCTTATTACTAACGATTGCCAAATTTTATTTTCCTTTTAATACAAGGTGGCCTACTCCACCACCTTGTGTACAGCTTCTGATAATTTGCCAAAGCTTTAATACAAAGGCTTCAAGCCAAGCTGATGTTTTGGACCAAATAAAAATCGTTTTGTTATTTTTGAAAGCACAAATGTTTTGGGAAAGGGGTTTGGGATCGGGCTGTGAAAGCCCAAAAGATTTTTAACTCTTTAGTTTATGTTAAGGGCATATATGTAAATACAATTTAATGTTTTTAAAAAAATTTAAAAAATTATTTTGAGTGAGAGAGGGAAGAAGTCTGCTCTGTAACACTCGACTTGCCAGAAATAGTTGACAAAGCATTAACATGAGTATCTGGTACGCTAAATTCAGCAAGCACAGGAGAGGCTGGTATCCCAGGGGTGCCAATGGCAAGGGACTGGACCTGCGCTCCGACACCAATTGTTTGTTGATGTCCGACATTCCCAGCATTTGAGAATGAGGAAGGTTTCTCAGAATCCCCTGGCATAGGGGACGGGGCCATGGGAGTTGAATTTATTAAAGAACCCAACATTCCAAACTTATTTTTCAACTCTCTTATGTCCCAATATAAATGGATCCTGCAATATCATGGATCTCACCTTATTATAGGAGAGATTTGAGTCTAAAACATTTTCCCATGCTTCAATATGAAAATTTGAAACAAGTACAAGCAACTACGACAAATGCCATTGACTTAAATGCTACTGAGGCCGGCATCATTCTCTTGTCCTTAAATAAAGTCATTGATACAAAGGTATGTTGATGAGACTTTGAACCCCACATAGAAGATGCAAAATCCGTCTCAAAGATACCGGTCAATGAGACTTTGTGGGTTTTCTAAAGTCAGAGATGTACACACTTTTTTTCCTTTTTTCTTTTTCAATCCGTACACTGATGTCTGAATAAGGAACTATTTTAATGACATTTTTTCATTGGTATAATATGTGTGTGAGAGAGAGAGAGAGAGGAAGAGAGCTATGAGATTTATATTTCTTTCTGAATTGTCTAGGTCTTGGCAATAATTTCTAAGCTTCTATGTGCTATGCAGAGTCAAAAACAAAATAGCAGCACCCAAAAAGTTCTCAAAGAAACTAAAGACTGCCAGATTGGCAAATATGCTTTCAGAAAAAAGTGGTCCGGCCACCCCTTCGAGTATGCCTGTCATATGCAGTGTTGAACTTGTCGACTAGCTCGTTCATTGTACTGAGAAAACAAAAATAAAATCTCGTTACAATATCACAATAAGCTATGAAATGACAATTACAATTTCATATTCAACTAATGCATTGCTTATGGTAACAATGATAAGGTGATAAAAAGTCATATTCAACTACTGTAGTATAATAATCCCTCAATGCGAATATCGACACAATATACACCTGCTCTAAGTACAAACTTGGTAAGTGCATTAGTATGATTGCAATCGTAGATTCGAACCATATTTGTATGCTAAACCCTATGACAACTCACATTGAATAAACAATATTCCAGGTGTAAGAACACAATTTCACACCTAGCATCAAAATGGTTTGACATAGTACAGTTTGCGTTGACATTATACTGTTTATCTTCTATTTTGTTAAAATAGCTCTTACAGGATTCTATTGTAATAGAATGATCGACATTGAAAAGTTCAATCCAGTTCATACCTTGAGCAGTTGGTAAGCACAGCTAAAGATGTAATCAATAATGTGTCATTGTATTCCTACAAAAAGAAAAAAAGAACAAACAAAGAAGTGAGCAACAGAGCAAGTAATGAGATAAAGATGTCAGCTTATCTGCAGCCAGTATCTGCAATCAGACATCACATGTAAATACTGAAAATAAATCATCTTGAAACAAGCAACACTCACCATCAAGAAATCATCTTGAAATTTCCCAGATTCAATGGCAGGCAACCTCCTCAGAAGACTTGATACTTGCCTTAGCAGAGAATTCTCACAAGGTATATCACCTGCATACAAGGAGACAAGAGCAATTATTACAAATTCTTGTTTTTATTAGTTCTGAGGTATAAGACTCGTTTAGGTGCTTTTCTTATCTGTTTTTTTTTCAAAGTTCTGGGGGTTGATTGTATCCTTCGCATGTACTCACATAGTGATATCTACATTAATAATGAATCCATCATCTTCTACTAAAAGCATGTACACACCTCTCTGCATAGCTAGAAGATAGTGATGAAGCACTCTAATTCTGCTATTTAGCATCTTGATGGCACTGTGAATTCCTGTAAGATGAGCAGCCACTGCACAAAATCCACAGACCAGGTTCTAATCAGAAATAGATGAAACACATACCTCCACACAATTACAGAGAGAGAGAGAGAGCTCACATTGAGTTGCTGCTGAACCTCCATCAGATGGTTTAAGATGAGCGACATGATCCACTGAGATACGTTCAGCTTCTACCGTCTTTGAAACACAAAAAAATGAAAAATAAAATGTATTAGTAACCCTGCTTGATAATAGTTAATAACATTTAAGGTAGATAAGAATGAATAAGTCTAACCTCAATCGTGTAACTTGAACTGACAAAAATCAGCTGTGGAATCCCATCGATGACATGCAGCTCTGGAATTGTAATGTTAACACCACAAAACCAAAAAAAAGTTAAGACAGTGAACGTATAAACAGAAAACTATATGAAGCAAGCAATATGTTCAAATCACATAAGTTCCCATAAGAATGAACTCTAGAATATTTGGGGGGAGAAAAGAAAAAGAACTTCCAAGACCCTTCATTTACAAAAGGGGAGAGACCCTAACAAATTATACTAGTAAAAAAAAATCACAAAATTCAGCACATGGATTTCACTTGGACCATGACTTTAACAGAACTAATGAGAATTAAAGGAACTAGTAATTATACAACAAACGAAAAAAAAAATCCTATATAACATTGAGTAAGGAGAGCCCAATATTGATAAAATTGTAGCACAACATCATCAATGTGAGGGTTTTTTTTATTTATGGAAAACTAATCAAATGGAAATTCTAAACATGCGAAGATGCAAAGAACAGCCTACTTATTACAAAACGACCAAGCCTGAACAACAATGAAGTTTAATGGGCAACCTTATCTTAAAGAGTATCTAGAAAGAACTGGCACTGACACTATAGCACTTTAGTTTGCCATAGTTTCTCAAGCACAAAAAATGGATGATTCCAATACAGTACCTCAAACAAACAACAACCAACCAGTGTAAACAGAAATAAGTGATCCATGCTAGTATATAGGAACAAGAATGAACTGCATGTATACTGCAGGAAGATAACACGTGCAAACTCACACATCAGCTATGGAAAATGACACAGTGACACTAGATATCATAGGTAATTCAGAAAATCGGGAAAATCCTAGGTGTACAACTAATTGGCAATGCTCACAAAAGCTCATATACATAGTAAGATAACAATGCAGCAGACATACCACTTTCGTAAATAGTGATTGGGAGATCCTTTTGGGCAGGGTTGATCAAAGGGTTGAGGAGAACATAAACAGGGCTTTCATTGATATCCATCAACTGTGACAAAGTAAACACGCAGCATTATTATCAATGCGGAAATAAAATGCATCTTAATCATCATAACTAAAAAGAAACATGCATCCAGACAGCATTGGTCACTTGCACAAAGCTCTAGTGTGCAATTACTCGAAACTTTGGCAATAGAATTTCAAATTCAAGAAAGAACCCTTGATGGGTTCATAGTTGACGTGATTAGGTCTTTGAAAGTGTCACATAATATAGTGTTTAGGGATTCCAAAAGGTAAAAGTTGCACATTAAGCATATGCAATGAGAAAGGTGACGAAAATTACAGCTTTGTGGATGTTCATATCAGATTCCTGAGCATCAGTCCCCGTAGAGTACCATCCCAGTATGTAAAAGTGCGGGAACACCTTCTTATCTGACAAAAGAAAGAAAAAGATTATTGGGTTAGCTCAACCATTCATTGGACCCCTAAAACCATCACACAAAAATAAATGAAAACTCATTAAGGAACGAGAACGCAACAGAGCTCTTGCTTCTTCTCGAGGAAGGTACGGTCGAGGGAGTGAGTTGCAGGATCATAAAGGAGCTCGAAGCTGTTAAAGATCTCGACTGTGCGGCCCCTCTGAACCCCAATAACGCAGCCGAAGACCCTCGGAGACGAGGCCAAGGCAGAGGAAGAAGAAGAAGAAGGCGCTGTTTCTACTGCTCCTTCGGCGCCATTGTTGGGTGGTGGCGTTGTTGTTGTTGTCGCTGTGTTGGTGATGGGCGGGTGCATCTGAGACTTAACCCTAGAATAGTGATCCGATATGTTAACGATCACCAGAGGGTGAAGCTTGAACGTCAGCCCGCTGCTCGACGACTCTGCCATCCTCCCGATTTCCGATTTGGGGATTTTTGGCTCTTCGTTTTGCTGCTTCTGCTCTTTTGCTTCGTTTTTCTTTTGTTTTTTGACTGTTTTATTCTTCCAATATCCGAGTTGCTGACTCAGACTCGCTCAGTTCGTTTCAGGGGTTGGGCCTCAGCCTGTGCGTTTTGGAACGATTCAATGCGACCTGGCCCAGCCCAAAAATAGAAGGCCACAACATAATAAACTCCTATATTCCCTTCCTTACATCAAAATAAAAGTAAAAATAAATGATAGAAACCACTTTTTTGATAGAGTACTGCTATTTCCACCCATCTGTCATATTTTCCCACCCACTTATCTTCAAAATTTTAAAAACAAATTTATCCATTTGCGAAATTACTTTTAAGGACAAATTTAAAACTCTCCCTATTTATTAATATAGCTTGACATATCATTAAAATTCAATCTAAGAGTTAAAAAAAGGGACACATCGCCACTTTTACTTGAGGAAAATAAAACAAAGGGAACCTAATGTCCCGCTTCTTTCTTCAGAAAGAATGAACATAACCCACCCAAACTCTGAAACTCAAATATCCATTTTTATTGTCTAGTTTCATGCCATATTGAAATCTAATCCCTTTTCTTTTCCTTCCGGACTAGAATTTAGAATCTTTAGTTTTTTCTACTTGGCTAATTTGTTTTCAAATCAGACCTAATATACTTCCTTCTTCCAAAAACCGTAGAACCTTCAACCATATCTAGGCGTCAGAACTCAAAAGACAAAAATGAATTCCTGATTGAGAGAAATAATTGAAAATAAAATAAAACAAATAGTTTATTTTGAATATCAGAGAGAGAGAAGAAAAGGAACCATTCATGATCATGGGAATCAAAATACAATGGGTTCTATTTGGGTTTTGAGGGTTTATATTTTTTAAGGAAGAGAGGTCTGGGTCGGGGGGGAGGGTGAGACTTAAGTGGGGATGGGCCGCTAATTGAAGAATTTTTTAATTGTAAAGGAAAATATGAAAATACAATTAATGTTTAAAAAAAAATTACTAATGATTAGCAAAGAGAATTTATTAGAATTAATAATTAAAGGGTATTTTAGGAATAATGGTGGGTGGAAAAATAAGTTTGTGTTATTTCAAATTTACATGGTGGGTGGGAAGATAAGGTGGGTGAGAAAATAGGACAAGGTGGTGGAAATAGCAGCACTCTTTTGATATCCCTTCCTTATTAAAAGAAAAAAAAAAGCCCACTATGCACTCAACTATATGTAACGTAACACAAGATTTATGTGCCTAAATTTTATACATTGTGATTACATACATAAAAAATTATTCACGCGCATGTGAAATTGACCGTAACACAATTCAATTTAATGATATAAATGATCGATCTTTTTAAGTTCTACTTCAAATAATTGTTCACAATTTTTCAAGACTGAGTGTTCATAGTGGCCTTAATAAATCAAGTTGAATGGTTTAAAGTTTAGGGTAAAAATGTAACTTCAATAGTTACGAGCAAGTAAATAAGGTTCAAATTCTCACTCTCCCAATTAGCAAGTAAATAAAATTGAAATATACTAGAGTTTTATTGTTAAAAACAAAATTCAACCCAACTATAGAGAGTCATGGACAAAGGCAAGTTGTGTATTTTCGCCACGTCAGCAGCGTCACGACCCAACGAGGAAGATGAACCAAAATAATAATAAGAATAATAAAGAAAAAAGGAGGAAAATTGAAATTCATTGATAACTCTGGCAGGCGAAGACAACTGAGAGGAACCGGAAGCCATCCCCAAAAGACTACTCTCTACAATTCTCAATCCCCAACCCAACCAACCGACTTAAATTTATTCATTTTTATTTTATTTTATATATTTAATAACACAGAAAAAAAATATATAGTGGTGGTGGTGGTTGTTGTATAATTCTGTTGTGGATTGAAGAGGAAGAAGAAGAAGAAGACCATCGACCATGGCGATGCGCGCGCGAGCTTGTGACTGGCGGAGCAGCTTGTGCGGTTCCAGGCTCATCTTCTTCCGCCAATCCTTTCGGTGCTCTCGCCAACGCTCTTATCGGCTCTTCTTCCAAGACACAGGTTCGTCGTCTCCCTCTTCGCCCTTTTCAATTTCAGTTTCTCTTCTTCATTTTGAATTTTCGATCCTCAATTTCATCATCAGTGGCTTCTACGGCGTCGTTTTCTCATGCTTCTGTTCAATTCACGCGCAGGAAAGGTTGAAGGAGATACCTCAATCCACGCCCACAGCTTCTGAGCCGCAGTTTTATCCGGACGCCCATGGCCACCTGCAGCAACTCCCTGGCTCGGAGTTTGAGCAGCCGTTTATGCAACCTGGCACTCAGGTACTGGCAATCGAAGCTCTAATCTTTTTCACTGCCTTCACTTCTAGTCTTGTACTTAGTTTGCGTTGTCGTTTTGTTCAGAGCTCGGACTTTCTTCGAAACTTCAACTCTGTTGACGGCAATAGACTACTTGACAATGCATGGGATGAGATACAGAGTTCTCAACCTCCGCCTATGCATGTTCCTCAACTTGACCGCATTTATGATCTTGGAGCTGCTCCTCAGCTTCAACCGACTTTGGATGGTAAATCTCTCAAATTTTTTGTTTTTATACTATTTGTTTCCTACATGTTATTAACTGCTTGCCAACGCCAGAGCTTAGTAACATTAGAGAATATATAAATCACAAGATGCTTGTTCAAGAAAGGAGAATTGGGTTCTTTTTACCAACATTAAAGATTAATAGAGTTGCTTGAGGAAGAGTGTTTGGCAGAAGACTAAGAGACAAAAGCTGGCATTTAGAAATGAAAAGAAAACACAGTATGGTATACTTTTGAAGGTTTGGATGTCTGAGCTACTTTATGATATTTCTTGAAGGGCTTAACTTTGAAGTAAGGAAGAAGCTTGAAAAGTTTAGTTAAACTTTCTTAATTGCCAGTTAATGTGTGAAACAGTTCTTTGGCTCAAGTGAGTCCAGGAAGCGATCATTATACATTCAAGAATCTCAGCGATGCATTATTGAGATTTTATAGTTTACGGTGGAAAGAGAAATGATCTTTTGTTATTTCTATTATCAGATGAGTTATAAGTTGTGTATCCTCTTCCAGCTTCACGGTAGTATTTTATAATAAGGCAAAAGGTCTGCTTGAAGCTTCTTGCTTTGTGCACTAGTGCCTCAATCTTGCTGGCCATGTGCACCTTTTGAGCCTATCCTCCTAGGCATTTAGGTTGAATACTACAATATGATGCAAACCGCCTCATATTTTCCATGTTAATGGGGACTACCTAAGCGCTCCAGGTCACCCAAAGAAGAGTTCACTTGTCCATGTGTATGTCCACTCAAAGGTAGGGTTATGGATGAGAGAGGGAGTCTTGAGCACAACATTCTAAGATCAAGTAGAATTCTGGTGTTTATGGACTTAATGGAGCAATAGGACATTTTGAAAGTGAACTTTATATACGGGATGACCAATCATCATTTGGCCTAATGTGGCATATGGACCACACGAAAAAAACTATGTTCCCCCAAAATGCTAACAGGTAGATTGAAAAAAGAAAAGAAAAGGAATTTAACATGTAGAAGTTTCTTTCTTTTATATTCAATTGCACGAGGGTCTCTTTCTGATCAAATAACCAGGAGCAGTATCTATCTTCAGCTTAAAGGATTGAAGATTAATTTTGAGATTTATCTCCCTTCTAATTGTGTGTTTCAGGGCCACCACAAAGGGTGTTGTCAAGCTTTTTGCACTCATTTGTTGAAAGTAGCCGTGGTGGAATGCCTTTCCGTCCGGCTCCACTTCCAGTGTTAGGATTGTCCGCTGGTGACAAATGGTGCATACGTGATCGCACCAGCATCATGGCCCGACATTTTTTTGCAGATAAAAGTGAAGATTTTATTAATGGGCAGGTTTGGAACTTTATTTCTCTTACCTCAATTGTATCGTATGCTTCAAAAGTTCTTCAGTTGCATTTATTTGCTCCAATTCTGAATATTCCTTCATGGAGTAAGCTAAGTAGGGATGAACACCATTATCAACAGTTCAGGCGTTCACTAGTTGAGATTTGACTTAACATTTTATCATTATCCCTCTAATTTTCTCTTATTTTCTTTACTGCGATTTGCATACATATTTAGAATTTCTCAGTTAGAAATTTAAATTTATTTGTTTTCTAGTAAAATATGTCATTTTGGTTTGCTCTATGAGCACCCTAGAGTAAAATTTTTTCCAGATTATTGTCATTTCTTGCATGTCTTCGGGTCTGTACCAGCAATTTGTTTGTTGAGTTGTTCATGTTAAAGATGCCTTGTCCTGTTCTCTGCAAGACATTTTCTCAACAGTTTCGGTTGATTTAGTACTTTTTACTTTTCCAGGTAAATGCACTTCTATCTTCTTTAGATATCGAGAGTGATGTCAACAGTAAAGGACCTCTGCCTGCAAGGTTTCGGGAACTGGAGGATTATTGGAATGAATCCCAAGCTATAATGAAACCTGGTGCTCACGCTACAGAAGGATGGGTGACTGAATTTAACCAACACAGAGTAGATCATGGTGATCCTAATGCGTGGGCTCACTCATTTGAGCGACAACATGGAGCCAATGGCTGGGCCTCTGAATTTGAGCAGGTAAAGGAGTATTGTAGTTGGTATTTCAATCACATCCATTGATTCTAGACTTATGTGCTATTGGTCAACCATTGACCTTTGTAATGTATTGCAGAACAACAGTTGCAAGTAGTTCTTGCTATCATATTATAGTTGAACTAAAGACATCTGTAAATGTGTGGATGAGGTTAAATTGGTGGTAGAAAAGTAATAGGCTTTTGTAGGGTAGGTTGCAATTTTCTTCAGCTATAGATGTCACTTGGATTTGGGGATTATTTGTAGGCAGTGAATATTTATAGTTTTGGGAATCCTGGAAGCAGGGGCTTGTTGGTGGTGAAGACAAAAGAGCCTTATAGATGTTTTTTGAGGTTTGGAACAAGTGATACATGGTGGAGTATGCTTGAAATATAAATAATAAAAAATGAAAAAGAAGAAGAGATATCCAAGGTTTGACACCTTAATTAAGCAAGGCTTATCACCTTAGTTTAGGTTCCATCACATTATTGTTCGTGTGCTCACCTTGAACTGAAAGAGTAAGACAATATGTATATGTTGCTTGATACTCGTTGTAATAGGATTTGGACTTCGAAGTTAGAATCAAGTTAAATGGATAAAGCTAAAATGATAGATATTTTCCTCTTTCTCCTGGTTACAGGAACAGTCCCAGTTGATTTCTGCAGATCATATGAGAGGTGCAAATATGGCAAACTTAGCTGCAATGGAGCAGACTCGTATGCTTGCAATACACTAGCTCAGAATGATGACCCAAAGTTTCAGGTTTATACAAATTCTCCATGTGTGTGCATGCACCTCCTTAGTTTCCAAATAAATTTTGAACTTTTTTAGTGTTGTGAATAATGCATCAACAAATGAACCTTGGAATCAATGATACTCTTTCCAACAATGCTAATGCACACCTTGTAATTGACTTATCTTTTTTAGCTGAACCAATTGAACCACAATAGTTGCATAATCTGTTATAGGGTCAATTGGTTTCAGAAATTAGCAGGTTACTGATCTCCAAATTATGCTTTACGGAAGAGCAAATGACAAGTATTGTTTGAAATTTGTCATTTTGGGACTAATTTTGGAATTCCCAAAAAATGATTCATCGCTTAAAGTCTCATAAAAATCTCAAGAAATGCTCCAACAGCTGTTTATTTTTTTTCATTTCATACATGTCCTTGAGAATTCCATCTCTCAGTTTTTGCTAGCAGACACATGAATCCCTGATGTCTGGCCAACAAATAGCTTGGGGGCGGTTAATTAACATGACATTTAGTCAGGACGTTGGTCATAAACAAATGCTGGGCCTAATCACGTGTAATTTGTCATAGGGAATCTGTATTGCATTAATAATTGTTTCACATCGCATACTTGTCTTTTTAGAATCATCATCATCATCATTGTTCATATGTTTACCTTTTGGGGCATGCAGAAGTCGAGGTTTCTCCAGTTTGTGTCAAAGATGAGTCGTGGTGAACTCATTATCGATGATAACCAAGTCAAGCCTGCCACATCATCTGCATCTGGGGATTGGGCGGGGGAATATCAACAACAGTATAATGCAGGTCCTAATTGGGCTGACAAATATGCCCGTGGTGAGGTAGGAATCTGGTCTGAACATGAAATATTATTTCACTTGTTTTATATTTCCCTTCAGTTTCTGAATTATACCCACCCATATTCTAAGAACATTTCCTATGTATTTAAGCGTTTCTATCAAAATACTTGTTCTTCTGAGAGTTGCAGGGTGTGGGGTGTGGGGGTGAGCTGTTCATGGTTCTGATTTATGAAGGGCTGAGTTTGTTTCTGGCATGACTTATGATATTGGCTGACACATGAAAGAAACTTGAACATACAAAAACTTGTTTAATTGAATTGGTAATAATATTTCAACTGCTATTAACTTTTTTCGCAGAGCCCTTAGAAATGAAGATGCTTCTATATCTTGGAGCAATCAACTAATCATTTGTTTTGAAACGTAAAAATACGAAAAGATTTACAAAAGAAATCAAACAAAATATCTTAGCAACAAGGCTAGCAATTCATACTTGAAGGCAAATGAAACTACACCTTTTGGCAGCAAAGCTGCAATCTGTGGCATGGGATGTCTACAAAGATATGAACTCTCTGTTGAGATGGGTTTTGTGTCCATGTGTTACCTTTTTTTTTTTCCAGTACTACATTTTTTTTGGGCAATTTGTTGTGAAAAATTGAGACTAATATTGATTTACAAGAACTTCCTGTTCAAACGTACCAAACTCATATATAAGTGCATATTTTAATACCTTGAACTGTTATGCAATGAGGTTACATCCAGTTCCAATTTATGCTGCCTAATTTTAATGGGTTTCCAGCTATCTCATGGACCCAATCAATGGGCAAATGAGTTTGCTTCTGAGCAAGAGCAGCATGGGTCAGTTGATGATCAGTGGGTCAATCAGTTCCCTAAGTTGCATGTTGATGACTGGGCAGAGGAATTTGGAAATCAGGTTGGTGAAGGAATCTTGGGGGATACTTCAGCTGATACCTGGGCTAATACATATGATGAGTAAGTCAAATCAATCTTCTTTGAGAGAATTGTTGTGCTACGTTGTTTACTCTATACTCTACTTTGAAGAGGTTAGTATGGCATATTCAAGCTGTTTGTTTATTGATGTCTAATCCAATGGTTAATGAATTTGTGGCATAGATTTGTAAGGTTAAAGCCACTGTAACTCCTTAAGTTTTCAGTTATATCAATTAAGTGAGTCATGCATTTCTGTTGGTGATTTTGGCCTTTAGATTGACACATAGGGCTTATACGCATAGAGCTGATGGCTCACATTATGAGGAATCAAGTGATAAATTGTTCTTAAATTGGTACACATTATAATCTTTTTAATTCCTGCATACCAGGCAGGTGCTTGCTGTTAAATAACTTGCTGCTGGATCTTGTTCTTTAATGTAACCAACAGCAATAGACTAAACTAGCAAATATTAGGAAACTTAGACACACAAGAATTATACTGGTTCGGCAGAACTTTTGCCTACGTCCAGTTGTGATTTCTCTACCTAGAGAAATCACCGCTCCTTTGATTAATAATAGAGATTACAGAACTTTTGCAAACCCTAGAACTAATCTCAAAACTCTTGGCTGTCTCTGGCTATTTTTCCTCTTCTTTAAAATAAGCCTTGCCACACCCTATTTATAGATATAGAGTTGGCTTACATGTCCCAAGGCTGATTGAATTCCTATTTCTAAGTGGATTAGGAAATTACACTTATCCAAATCCAAATAGACTTCTAGAAATCCAAACCTAAATTGAATAAAGAAAACTGAAATTCTTTCCTAATCCCTCTAGGACAAGAATACCTCTAATTTTCCTAAAGCAATCCTAAACCAACTAGGACATATTTGACGAGCCAAAATCCTAACAATCTCCACCTTGGTGAGTCAAACCAAGTCTTGATCGTTGCACCCTAGAGTATCTTTGAACCTCCTTGAAGCAGCTCTAGAAATCTTCAAGAGTTTTCACCTTGGCAATCTTCTTCTTGCCTCATTGCACCTCAAGTGAGGAGGTGCTCTACTTTAATCAATCAACGAGATTGATCAAGTTCAAGCAATGCTTGAACTTCTTGACCGGCACTATCTTTGTAAGGAAATCTGCGGCATTGTCATCCGTATGAACCTTTTCAATCCAAATCTCCTTAGACTCCACCCAATTTCTGATTCTGTGATATCTTGCTTCAATGTGCTTTGATCTTCCAGAAAATACTTGATTCTTTGCCAAGTAAATGGCACTTTGACTATCACACTTCAGCTTCACACAATCTTGGGTGATTCCCATTTGACTTACCAAGCCATTAAGCCAAATTGCTTCCTTTCCAGCTACGGCCAATGCAATATACTCTGCCTCTGTGGTCGACAAAGCTGTAATTGGTTGCAGTAGTGCCCTCCAACTGATTGGTCCTCCTGCACATGTAAACACATAACCAGAAGTTGACCTTCTCTTGTCCAAGTCCCTTGCATAATCGGCATCTACATATCCCAACACCCCCGCATTTTCTTTTTGCTTCTCAAACATAATCCTTCGTCGCCAAGAACCCTTCAAATAACGCAAAATCCACTTGACTGCATCCCAATGTTGCTTTCCTGGATTTGCCATGTATCTGGAAACAACACTGATTGCTTGAGCTATGTCAGGACGTGTACATACCATTGCATAAATAAGGTAGCCCACAGCATTAGCGTAAGGCACCTTCTCCATTACTTGCTGCTCTTCCTCGGACTTAGGACACTGTTGCCCACTTAACTTGAAGTGAGCTGCCAAAGGAGTCGAAACTACCTTTGCTTCTTGCATGTTGAACTTCTCAAGAACCTTATGAATATACTTGGCTTGTGATATCCAGATCCTTCCAGCAGTCCTATCTCTCTGAATTTCCATGCCAAGGATCTTATGTGCTGCACCTAGATCCTCCATGTCGAACTCCTTGCTCAACATCTTCTTCAAGGCTTGAATTCTAGATTTGTCTTGACAAGCGATTAGCATGTCATCCACATATAGCAATAGCAATATGATCATCCCATCTTGGAACACATGATAGTACACACAACAGTCATATAAACATCTTCTAAAATTGATTTTCAGCATGAAGTAATCGAACCTCTTGTACCACTGTCTTGGAGACTGTTTCAGGCCATACAGGGACGGACTTAGCTGACATACTAGGTTCTCTTTCCCATATTCAACAAATCCTTCTAGTTGAGCCATGAAAATTGTCTCCTCTAGATCCCCATGAAGAAATGCTGTCTTCACATCCATCTGCTCAATCTCCATGTCATGCTGAGCTGCCATTGCTAAAAGCAATCTGATAGAAGTTTGCTTGACTACGAGTGAAAAGATCTCATCATAATCCACCCCTTCCTTTTGTGAGTACCCTTTAGCCACGAGCCTTGCTTTGAATCTCACGGCATCTTGTTCATGTAGTCCTTCCTTTTTCCTAAATACCCACTTGCATCCAACTAGCTTTCTGTCTTTGGACTTAGGAACCAACTCCCAAACAGAGTTCTTGTAAAGAGACTCCATTTCTTCTGTCATAGCACTTATCCAACTATCTCGCTCATCACTTGCTATAGCTTCTCGATAAGTAGTTGGATCTCCTTGACTAATGTTGAGAGCGTAATTAACTTCATCTTGGTCAAACCCAAACCTGTCAGGTTTCTTCTTGTTCCGATTAGGTTTGTCCAGTGCTATGCATCTCTGGAATGCAGGTGGATTGTTGGTTGGAGTTCGAACCCTTTGGGATGTCTGGCGGATTAGAGTGCCTTCAAACTGCCCTGTTTCTTGCTCCACCTGATTCCTAACTGGTGAACGATGCTGATACTCTTCTTCCTCAAAACCATCAGATTCGGCATCTTGCTCAATTTGCTCCACCTGAGCTTCTTCTTCATCTGAACTGATTAACGAAATCTTTGTTGCTTCAATTTCAACATCGTCTTTCTTCTCCCTACTTCTCTCGACTTTATTCAGAGGCATGGTTGTCTCATCAAAGACAATGTCTCGGCTGACAACCTTTTTCCTATTGTTGATATCCCAAAGCTTGAAACCCTTCACTCCTTTCTCAAAACCTACGAATATGCAATGTGTAGACTTTGGTTTGAGCTTGGATCTTTCATCACTTGGAATATGTGCGTAAGCACTACAACCGAACACCCTGAGCTTAGAATAGTCCACCGGCTTCTCAGACCATACCTCTTCTGCACTCTTAAAACCGAGAACTATAGATGGTGATCTGTTAATCAAATAACTTGCATGATTAACAGCCTCTGCCCAAAAACTATCAGGCAATCCTGCATGAAATCGCATGCTCCTCTCTCTCTCTCTCTCCATGAGAGTTCGGTTCATCCTCTCAGCAGCTCCATTTTGTTGGGGATTCTTCTTTATTGTGAAGTGCCTTACAATGCCTTCCTGTTTGCAGTAATCGGTAAACTCATTACTTGTATATTCACCTCCATTGTCACTTCTCAGGTACTTGATCTTTCTTCCAGTTTGATTCTCGGTTTCTGTTTTCCATTCCTTGAACTTCGCAAAAACCTCGGATTTCTGCTTCATGAAATAAATCCAAACCTTACTAGAAAAATCATCCATGAAAGTAACAAAATACCTAGCTCCACCATTTGATTTGGTTGGTGCAGGGCCCCAAACATCTGAGTGAATATAGCTGAGTTGCTCCTTGCTTCGGTTATCTGCACTGCTACTCGCGAATGATACCTTCCTTTGCTTTCCAAGAACACAATATTCACAAAAGTCCAGTTTGCAAGATGACAAGCCTTCCAACAGGCCTTGCTTGTGTAATTCTTGCAACCCTTTCTGGCTTATGTGCCCGAGCCTATGATGCCAGAGTTCAGTCTTGTCTTCTATACCTTGATTTACAGAAACAGCTGCTCCCCCGACTATAGTGGTCCCAATTAACTTATATAGCTTATTGGGTTGTAGGTCACCTGCATTACCACCAGTGATCCTTTGGCTACCCTGAGTCTTCCCTTTTTAGACTCGTACCCATAGCCGGCCTCATCTAAAGTACCCAAGGAAATCAAATTCTTTCTTAGTTTAGGGACATACCTAACGTTCCCTAAAGCTCGTATCATCCCATCAAACATTCTGATTCGAACAGTGCCGATTCCTTTTACAGGACATGCAGAATCATCCCCCATTAAAACTTCCCTACTGCTGACTTCTTTGTAAGTATCAAACCATTCTCTTACTGCACACATATGAAAAGTGCATTCGGTATCCAAAATCCAATTTGCGAAAGCCTTGGAGCCTGATGTTACTGAAAGAAGCTCCCCGTCACTCTCATGCTCGGTGACTGCACTAGCTGAACCTGAACTTCCTTCCATCTTGGCTTTCTTCTCTTTCCAAATCTTGCAGTTCCTCTTCCAATGATCGGCTGAACCACATACGAAGCAACCTTCCTTCTTTTCCTTTTTCTTCTTGGATTTTGACCTACCTCTGTTGCCTGTTTTCTCTTCCTTTGTCTTTTCCCGCCCCCTCTCCGTGCCTTTGGCATAAAGGCCTTGAGAGCTTTCAGTTATATCATCTAGTTTAGCATATGACTGAAGAGCTTGAATTACGTCTTCAAGCTTGAGGGACTCTTTTCCAAACATTAGAGTTGTTCGAAAGTGCTTGAAAGACGAAGGTAGAGACCTCAGCAAGATGATAGCCATATCATCATCTTTGTAAGTTTCTTCGACCTTTTGAAGATTAGTTATGCAATTCTGGAACCTGCATACGTGATCTTCAATATCACCTCCTTCTTCCAGTCGAAGTCCGAATAGTTCATCCTTTAGAAAAAGTTTATTGGACACGGTTTTGCCCATATAAACATTCTCCAACTTTGTCCATGCTTCATGGGCAGTCATCTTTTCGGTGATGTGTGACCGAACTGATCTTGTGAGATGGATCTCGATGAAACTCTTGGCCTTCTTGAGAACCTTAGTCCATGCTGCGTCTGTCATGCTTGTCGGCTTCTCACCGTTGAGTGCATCATCCACATCTTGCTGTATCAGTACGTTCTTCATCATCCTTTGCCAATCCGTGAAGTCATCCTTGCCGTCAAAAGGTTTTAACGCGGGTCCGAGATCCGCATTCATCTTCCCTTTAGACATCGTAGAACCCTTGAACCAGGCTCTTGATACCAATTGTTAAATAACTTGCTGCTGGATCTTGTTCTTTAATGTAACCAACGGCAATAGACTAAACTAGCAAATATTAGGAAACTTAGACACACAAGAATTATACTGGTTCGGCAGAACTTTTGCCTACGTCCAGTTGTGATTTCTCTACCTAGAGAAATCACCGCTCCTTTGATTAATAATAGAGATTACAGAACTTTTGCAAACCCTAGAACTAATCTCAAAACTCTTGGCTGTCTCTGGCTATTTTTCCTCTTCTTTAAAATAAGCCTTGCCACACCCTATTTATAGATATAGAGTTGGCTTACATGTCCCAAGGCTGATTGAATTCCTATTTCTAAGTGGATTAGGAAATTACACTTATCCAAATCCAAATCCAAATAGACTTCTAGAAATCCAAACCTAAATTGAATAAAGAAAACTGAAATTCTTTCCTAATCCCTCTAGGACAAGAATACCTCTAATTTTCCTAAAGCAATCCTAAACCAACTAGGACATATTTGACGAGCCAAAATCCTAACACTTGCTCCTTAGCTGGAGAGAATTTCACTGCTCATTATGCATGTCACTCAACGTTCTTTGTTAATATGCTTTTGTTGAAAAGGGGAAAGTTGAGTGATGAAGAGTGGACTGTGCAGTTCATGAGCATGGGTTGTGTGAGAATATTTGTTGAGTTTTAAAATGTTATATAGTTTTCCCATGTGGGTTTGCGGTTATCATGTGCTTTCCCCTTATGATATTTATTATTTTCTTGCTTCAAGAAACTGAATTGCCATAATCGTCAAGCAGGTACCTAAATGAGCAAGTAGCTTCCAAACAACATTCTGATGCTTCAAGGGGGGTCTATGTGTTTTCTGATATGAATCCTTATGTCGGTCACCCAAACCCACTAAAAGAAGGCCAGGACATGTTCCACAAGGGCCTTTTGAGTGAAGCAGTGTTTGCTTTAGAAGCTGAAGTTCTCAAGAACCCTGAAAATGCTGAAGGTTGGAGGCTACTTGGAATAGCACATGCAGAAAATGATGATGATCAACAGGTAATCCTATTTTCTTGATATTTAGTGTTTACAAATTGTATATTTTCAGCATACTTCCTATAACACGACTATATATACTACTATATTAAGTCCTTATAATATGTCCATTAGTTTTGCAAATTTCATACAGTGCTTCAGCTCAAAGCATCTCTCTCTTTCACCTTGTGTCATACATATGAGTTTACTTCATAGAATGACAATTGTTCTGAACTATAATCTTTGCAGGCCATTGCAGCTATGATGCGTGCACAGGAGGCTGATCCAACAAATCTCGAAGTGCTTCTTGCTCTTGGAGTGAGTCATACAAATGGTAAGTTGTTCTTTCTCCATGTATATAAGTAAAGTAAAAGAACTTCATTTGAGTAATCATTAGTTGAAAGTTCTTTAAGGAATTAATCATTGTATCGAGTCAATGACGCCCCTGCAGCACAAGTTTGTGTGAATAAATGTGGTTTTTTCCTTTAGAAACAAAAACTCGGGGAAGCGGAGAAATATGCTTCTCTAGAGTTCGTAGAAACTAATAAGACTCTTCAAATATGCAGAATTGGAGCAGGCTGCTGCTTTAAAGTATTTATATGGATGGCTACGCCATCACCAAAAGTATGGGGTGCTTGCCCGACCAGAGCTGTCGGATTCTTTGTACTATGCTGATGTAAGTGTTCGGCTTTAGAATTTTCATGTTTTTAGGTTCCCCAGGCTGAAATTCCTACTCTTTTGACTTTTGAATATCTTATGCATATGGTTACTTCAGTGGATCTGGTCATTTTTTAATCTATAAGCAAGTAGTGACGAGAAATGGAACCTCATGTGCATTGAGAGTGTACTTTTCTAGTTTTCTTATCCTTATTATTAGAAAACAGAGAAGGTGGATACAACCCCAGTACAATGGGAGAATAATCTCCTGTCTGTATACTAAGATTCTGCCGTCAGCATTCATTCGTACACCTACAAAATTATCTAACAGACTATTCTGGTAGAAAAAGTTTCCTGGCCAACTTAATAAATTATTCAGTTTTAATATGTAACACAAGTACAGAAGGAAGGACTAGTGAGTTTGTAGGGACCCATAATGTTCAATAGTGACAGCACAGACAAATTTGGCATACATGCAAAAGATGAGTTCCATTTGGACCTTCACGGTGCCCAAAATCCCAAGAATGTTGGGGCTGCACTCTCCATTCCAAATTTTGGATGTGGTCTGTTGCACTATAAAGTGGGGTTTGAAGACATTGCTGTTCAAGTCATTAGTTAAGTCCTGGTGACCATCAAACTACATATGGTTTAAGAACATCATTTTCTGGGAACTTTTGTTCCCAAAATTGGTTTTTTGACTGTATTAGATTTCCGTTACTCAGTCGACTTGCTTGCTACTCGATAAGATAGGGTATGAATAAACTTTATTTGTAATCTGCAGGTTGCTAGATTATTCAATGAAGCTGCTCAAATGTCACCTGAAGATGCTGATGTGCATATAGTACTTGGTGTCCTTTACAACTTGTCAAGAGAATATGACAAAGCCATTGAGTCCTTCCGATTAGCTTTGAAACTAAAGCCGCAAGATTACTCTCTTTGGAACAAGCTTGGAGCAACACAGGCAAACAGTGTTCAGAGTGCTGATGCGATATTGGCTTATCAACAGGTAATTTGTGTAATCAACCCTCGTATACTCGTACGGTTAATCTTTAGGGAGAAAATAATCATTGCATTCCGAATGTATAATGGAATAGTCACCTTAGTCACTATAGCATATAAAAAACTGTCTGCAATTTATAATATTTGAACTAAACTTTTGTTAGCAAGTTTTAAGGGAAAATGGCCATTCAGATGCTGCTTGAACAAGTTGGCTTTCCAACATTGTGCAAAGATGTAGCGTACAATTTCCCTGCAGCCCTTCTTCTGTTTGATAAGCATTTGTAAACAAGACTTAGTATTTTGTAAAATTCTAAGCATTCTGGATTGGAGTAGTTTGTTTGACGGTTTGTAGAGAATTCACTAATAACATAGCAGAAACCTGCTAATTTTTAACCCACATGCTTGATCTGTCTTATTGTCATGCCTCGAACAAGAAAGTAACTATACTTTTTCTTTCTTAATTTACAAAATAAACAATTCCTTGATTTAAGATTTTTTATTTATACTTATTACTTGTGTCTTTTTAGTGCATCAATTGGGAATTATGTGTGGGTTGTAATTCAGAGATGGATCTTAGAGCTTGGGTTTACCACTGGGTTTCAGTGCCTTTCAATAGATTGTTGTTTATAGATTACACTGTATTCTTTAATTGAATTAATATACTCTGCATATCTGTAGTTCTTTTTTAATTGGCTTTCTTGAAAACTTTATATTATCAACTTAGAACTAACTTTTGGTTTTATCTCCCGGAGTGCAGGCACTAGATTTGAAGCCTAATTATGTTCATGCGTGGGCAAATATGGGTATCAGTTATGCCAACCAGGTTAGTTCTTATGGTTGACTCTTATCACTTTGAAATTTTAGATGGGAACTGAATTTATTATTCCTACTTTGTTTTGGGTTTCTTGTATAACTGGCTGTGAAAATTCTTGTAGAAATGGATTCTTTCTCATTTGTACTTTAGACTACAGGAGCCTAACAAACCTTGAGCTATGTTAGTACGGAGAGATCCATTTAGAATGACTTGTGTACAATGTTTGGTTTGAAACTTTGATGTTTACTACAATGGAAAAGGAAGTGAGATTCTGAGAATGAGTAAAAAGCAAGTGGTTATACTATATAGATGCACAACCAAAGGAATATATAGGAGAGAGAAAAAGAAGAATGAGAAGGAAGGGGAGAGACAAGGTGAATTTATGTCTACTCCCAATCAATATGGCAAAACTGAAAATCCAATTACACTATAAACTATTTATGTAGCAGTCCAGAAATAATAAAATTACACAATTACATAACAATAGCGACTAATTAGATCCTTGGGATTCTGATAATAAAATATCATTAAAACATTTCCAAACTCCAAGTCTGTCCCTAAAATATGTGTAGGTCCCTTTCCACTATCCTACTTGAAACCTGTACCACTAGTTTCCCAACAAACTCAAAAGCCTGAAATCTTTTCTTCGAGGTAATTGCATTTAGTAGAGCTATAAGTGCATAATTCTGACTGTTCATGTGGGTATTAATTTCAACTATTTATGGCTTGTTATTTAATTTCTGCTATAAGTGATCAAAGTTTCCCAAATATCTTGGGATTTACAGCATTTGTTTAACCGATTAACTTCCTTCCCTATTGTGAATGCATCTAGGGCATGTATGAGGATTCCATTCGTTACTATGTCCGAGCACTTACCATGAATCCGAAGGCAGATAACGGTTGGCAATATTTGAGAATTTCTTTGAGGTACGTTAATATAAAAGTTCAAAAAGAAAAAATATATATTTAAGTCTTTCTCCGCAATGTTCCTTTTAAATATCTTGTTTTCTTGCCTTTGTTGCAGCTGTGCTTCTAGGAATGACATGTTGGAAGCCTGTGAGATTCTCGGAATCTAGATGTTCTGCAGAAGGAGTTTCCTTTATAATGTTTATAGTTCTTTTGAATTGCTGGATGAGAATAACTGGGTCCATCACTGAATTGAGAACGGAAATATGCAGAGGCTCCTAATGAAGAACACGGGTTCACGCTTATGGTTCATCCTGTGCCGGTTTTGGTAAAAATATCCGAGAGTCGGAAGAGTAAGTGGGGCAATAGGAACTCATCCAAATGAAATAAGTTCAAGTACTTCAAAAAATAATACGTCAATGTGTAACGTTTCTTATGTATAACACAGCAAAGCATAGTTATAGTTTACAATGAGAAAGGGCACAATGGAGGTAGGCCTTGTTTATAGCTGCTGTAGTTGTTTTGGCTATAATGTCATAGCTGATGAACTTAAAACAGATGATTTGTCAATTCTTAGAAGAAATTTCAGGTATAAAAGTTGAGATTGCCCCGTACTTTAAAAGAACAAAAAAACAAAGGTGAATCTTTGTATCTAAATGAGAAGAGAAACTTACACCGGGGATGACACTGTTTGTTTTAACTTTCGCACATGGTAGTGTGTGATTAGCTTGGAATACTGCTACTGTGGCATCCCCATTGTATGGAAGTTCTTCCTAAATGAATGACAGAGCAATCAAAGGATTGAAAGGGTTATTTTGTCCACAAGTTCCCAAAGATTCCTTTAGCATCATAATAAGATGTTGGCACTAATGATTGTAGAAAATTTGTAAATCCCAAAATGCTGAGGTAACTTTTTCGATCTTGTAATCATAAAATAATACATAACCATAATTGTATACTTTGTGATGACTCGTGACGGAGGGAGGGCTAGACAATGCTTGTAATTATTCTTCACCTACAAGGCTATACATATAGATAGACTGAACCTGCACACCCATGTCCTAAATGAGAGATGATTTGATATTCACACCCATCCATCCATCCATGATCCAATCCCTTGCGTGTGTGCTGAAACCAAAGCTAAGGCCAGAGTGGTCTCTCTCACTCTAAATCAATCATTTTGTGCTGGATAATGCAGTACCAAAATATATACAAACAAATAAATAAATATATATATATATATATATATGTATATAACATAATAAATAAAGAAAGAGAAGGAGAAAACCAACCACACACAGAGAGAAACATGCACTCAAAGCAAAGCTTTAAGCAGTGTGTCTCTGCTGCTGCTGCTCTCTTCTCTTTGCTTTAACTTGTTGTGCACGGCCACAATATCCCAACCCTACACTTTGGCATATCCTCTATAGAATTAACCCCACCTACGCCATCCCCATCCCCATCCCCCACCATTAATTATATGCACTCTACCTCTCCCTTTAAAATAATTTAATAGTTCTGGTTAGTTGTAGTAATATTATTATATCTACTTTTATATTTCTCACGATTCTGTCGAATCTGTCTGTCCCTCTCCAGCTGATCCTCCTCTCTCTCTCTCTCTCTCTCTCTCTCTCTCTGTGGGAGAAGAATCAAACACCATTCTTCTCTCTATATATTAGTTTTTTATGACTTACATGAATATCTTACACAGCTGAGCTTCACAAGTTCTCATTTTGTTTTTTTTGGTTTTCTTTTGGGATGGAAGAAAGAGAAAGGTTTTAGCGTCACAATCAAAATCAGACTATATACTGAACAAGTAGGTCAATTTCGTATATTTCTAATGCCTGCAAGCAGAGATTACTCATCATATACTGTGATAAAAGAAGGCCTGACATATTTTGTTGGTCTTATTACTAATACCTACTTGATGACCTATAGCTATAGCCACTACATCAATATCGATCCATCACTATTATCATTTATCTTTTCATTAAAAAACAACAAAATACAAATGAAACCAGGTATATATATATATATATCTGATTATCAATGCACGAATAAATATTAGTTCCCTCCCTAGAATCCCTACCCAATATAAAAGAAGAAGAAAACAAAAACCAATTGATTAAAAAAAAACATAGGGTTGTGCAAACATGTTTTGGCCCACAGATAAGGATCAGGTAAAAAAATCTCAGGAGTTTACATATTCTGTGAGATATAAGTTAAAGTTGTAGTGTCTCAGAGACTCAGATAGTAACCCATAGCCATACCCTAGAAGCAACTATATATTCAGTGGACAGTGAGGTTGGGGACGATTTGACTTTTTTTTTTCTTTCCATCAAGTTAATGTGAGATAAAGTAGGTCAATTTTATTCCTCGGAAATTGAAAAGCAAAAAAAAAAAAGTGATGGAATATAAAGAAGAAGAGTAAGAACCGAGGTCAATTTTATCCTTCATTTCCGGTAGCTCTTCTTTCTCTCTCCGAATCACTTAACGGACACATGCATAGAATTGCCAATAAAACATATGCATAGAATAACAAGTTTATATACAACAACTTCGAGGCAAATACTAGTTACAACATTTTCTTGCACCAAAAAGATAATAATATTTTTCTAGTGCTGTTTTTTAAATATAGTCATATATATTGTATTTTAGCTATAAATTAAACATGAAAACTGGTCCAAATTAGGAGTTAATTAATGGATCATCTCCATCTGCCATTGTCATTATTAATCGGCATGTGGAGACATGAGAGAGAGAGAGAGAGAGAGAGAGAGAGAGAGAGAGAAAGAGAGGCATCAATTCAATTCAATGCCAAATATATCAAAGAGAAGAGAAATGACCAAAAAAAGGTTGGGTTTCGTCCAAACAAACACAACAACTACATTGGCCAAAAGGTTACGTCTGAATCAGATGGAAACGAAATGATGGATGGATGTCTATATATCTATCTGTCAATGCCATGTTGCACCAACCCTAGCTAGCCCTGCCCTGATCCCTCACTCATATATAACTCTCAACACGCAAGCCCAACCTAAGGTAAGTAAGCCTTTGCCTTATTGCCATGCCTTGTAACCATCTTATCACTCATGTCAGCAAGCAACCAAACACCAAACTAGACTTAGAACCTAGCTAGCCACATACATATAGAGCTTATATATTGACAAACAATAATTTTGGTACCATATTAATTTTAATTAAGTTGGAGGTCCATTACATTTAATTTTCCATTGTTTATAGCATATGGGAAGAAGCTATACATACAATTCTTCTCCTATATGCAGACAACTTGACATTATTACCGTGTAGACGTCATTGTAAACATGGAGGAAAGCAGGAAGGTGTGATAGAAAATACATGGTGTCCGCACGATTATAACGTTTGAACATCCGCATAAGAGAAAATCTAGCTATACATATCTGTACATACATGTGTATATATATATAAAACAAGGCTAGGGCTAGGGCTGGGGCTAGCTAGAGGAGATCATATATTGTTATTAAGAGATTAATTAAGTGGTCCTAATTATTAATTAAAGACGAGAGAGAGGACAGGAGAGATCCCTAGCTAGCAGGTGGGTTTGGGGATGTATGGTGGTAGAGGAGGCAAGGGGAGAGCATGAAATGGTCTATTTTGAGAACTTTGATGGTGTTGTTGAGGGGACAGACGGCATAAATTAGGGCAATAAATGGTGCAAAATCAAAAGACAGCCACAGGTATATACGGCTACTTAGTGCTAAAAACAAGAATATATGCTCATTCACCTGCATGCCCCCTTTAATCTCTTGGAAAAGCATTCATTGGAGGAAGGGATACAAAGGAATTTTGGGGAACAAGGGAGTGGTTCATTTGCAAACAGCATCCATTATTTTTATTAATTTAAACATTTCCCTTTCTCAATTTATTAGTTAATTAGAAGAGGAAGTTAAGGTGGCAAGGTGGGAGTGCATGATAGATTAAGTATTTTTCATTTCAACCAAAAGTGAAGCATCTTAATTAATTAATTAATTAATTAGCATTAGAAAGAAGATATCTGATTAAGTAGCATATAAATATATATATATATATATATATATATATATACAAGGAGACACACAACCCTCTAGAAGAAAACGATGCTTAAAGTACTTCAAGATATTGAAACTAATAAATATTTAATCAATAAGATATGCTCCACTTCGCCACTGTCTTTGCTTCCAAAAGGCCGAAGTTTGGTCATACAATTAAATAAAGCGAAGAAAAAACACTAAATAAATCCCAATTGTAAGATGGATTTATATAACACATTAATTCATGAATCAATGATCAATCTCAGTCGATAACAAAAAGAACAAACTGTGATGGTTCAGAAGCTCTCGCTATAGGCTATAGCTTGCTGTGTCTTCATTTCACATGCAAGTTGCAACGTCCAAAGAGAGAGATTCGCATTAAATGGTACTTCTACTCTTTGCATGTTTATATGCATATACTGATCATTCATCAGCTTAGTTAGGGGGAGAGAGAGAGAGAGAGAGAGAGAGAGTCTTCTCTTTGATTGGAATTTCAGTGGGTTTCTTATCTGGACACCCACTATAATGGCAACTCATATCTTGCGTCTTAATGCATTCTTTTTTTCATATACGCCTATATATATATATATATATAAGAAGATGAAACAAGAAAGAGAGGATAGCTTTAGCTAGCTAGCTAGATATATATAGCTTTCAAATTAATTGATTAATTAATTAATTAATCATAATTAGTGCCAAGAAGAAACAGAGAAAAGGGGACGATTCTGCCAACCTAAGAAAAAAGAGTCATTGATTATCCTCAGCTGGTAACCCTCGGAAGGATAATGAAGCCTCAGAAGCAGCTTCGCTTGCGAGAGAGCAAAAGGGCTCAAAGCCACGTTCTCAAACCCTGCCCTCCTCAACATCACCTCCCAATACGTCTCGTACTTTTCGTGCCTTTGCCTTCTCCTCCCCTCCTCCGCCCCCACCACGTCCCTAATCTCCCTCCCCATCCACACATCCTCCACCGCCTGTCTCTCCCTGCTGTTCGGCGGCAGCGTCGCTTCCAAAGAGTCGAAAACGGCGCCGTAGTGCTCCAGAGCTTCCACGAACCGGTTGAAGAAGAGAGGGTGGTTGTGGTAGGCCTCTTTGTTGGCGATCGTCAACACCTTTGGGTTTAATGACTTGATCTTCCGGAGGAAGAGAGAGAGCTCACGTGAGTCGTCCGTGACGAGGGTGTGGAGGTAGAGCACGCAGTTGACGGCGAGGGCTTCGTTCGGGAGGAGGCCGAGGGTTGAAGGGCTGATTATGTCTGACGGTCGGACGGCATCGTTTAGGACGAGTGGGTGGAAATGGAAGGCGAGGCCGAGGGAGTTGGCGAATTTTAAGAGGCGGTCACCGGTTTTGAGGAGGAGGGTGAGGCTGTGGCCCGTGGCGGTGATTCGAAGCATGGGAGGCGGATGTTGGACGGTTCTGTCGCTGTTGTAGGAGCGGTCGGCGAGGGCTTGCATCAGTGGGGGCCACTGGACGCCGTGCATTATGTCAAAGTCGAGGATGTGGATGGAATGATGGGATGAGTCTATGGCTTCGAGGATGGCTTGGTTGGCTGTCAAGTGGCTGAATCTTATGAATGGGGTTATCCGGTTTAGGGTTAGGTAGCATGAGTGGAGTGCCTCCTCGTTGTTGTTGTCGTCCTCCTCTTCCAACAATAAGTAGTTGGAGGAGGAGGATGCGGCCGCAGTGGCGGCAGTTGTGAGTGCCGCACTAGAGCTAGGGTTAGGATTATTGAGGCGGAGGGAGAGGGCTTTGACAAACTGGTAGGTCAATCTCTCGGTGGAGTCTCCGAAGGGGGAGGATTTGGAAGACAAGAGGGAAATGAGGCGGCGAGCGGAGGAGAAGTCAAGCTGGGAAATGAGCTCGGCGCAGGTAATGAGCAATTGGCGCATGTGGGTTGGTGAGGTGGTCATCAAGCCCCTTGGCATTACAAATGGCTGGTGAGAAATCTGGTGAGCATGGAGATGGTGGTGGTTGTGGTGGTATAGTTGCAGATCTGAGATATTGCTGATGTTGGGTAATTGGTAATTATGATGTGGATGATCTTCTTGTTGATCTTCAAGAGGCACTTGTTCTTCTTGTTGTTGCAGATGGGAAGAATTGAATGAGCCCATGAGCATTTACTTCTTGATCTTTCAGCTGGCTTAGCTCTAGCAAGCTGCTTTCTTCAAGAACTTGGCATCTGCTAGCTGCTGAGTGTATAGAATGTAAAGGCGCAGTCATATATAGATGCAGCAGTAGCAATAAGTAGTAGCAGCAACTGTGATACCAGGTATATTTGGGGGAACTGGTCTCTCTCCCACACACATATTATTGTATATAAATGGGATATATAACAAATTAATTGCAGAACAAGGGTTTGGAAGAGAGAGAGAGAGAGAGAGAGAGAGATAGAGGGAGGGTATATATCAATTGTACGATCTGATCAGTTCTTTAATTTGTTGAAAATGAAAATGAGGAAGGAAGATATATATATATATATATATCATGAGCAGATTCAGATCTACTCTCTATGAGTAAGAGGGGGTTTTTTTTTTTTTTTTTTTCATTTAAAGTATAATTAATAAGAAAGATAAACATATATATTATATATATGATGATCTCTGATGCTGTGGAGCAGCTTTCCATGAGTAAGCATTATCTACCAGAAACAGGCAGCAACTGAAATGCTTGCAGCAGTCAGTAACAGTGCCTCTGCACAAACATTACCCTCTCATCTCACGAATTATTATTTTCTCTTCTTTTTTTTAATATAGATTTTTTTTCTAATTACATTTTGGTTCTTGCATATTGCTAGCAAACCAGTGTTCTTTGTTTTTCAGATATCCATATCGATCCCATATTGCAGCCCACTTATAGATTAACAATATATATAATAGTGCTATATATATATATTTTTATGTAATTAATCTGTTTTTTTCCACGCAACAACGATGTGTAAGATATGTCTCTTTCAACGTTATTAATCACATTAACATTGTTGATCACATTGACTACTCCATCCAACAATGGTGGGCATCCACAATATCTCCCAAATGCAATACATATACGTATATATATATATATATATATGACAATGTTAATAAGCTAATATTCAATTGAATCGATAATTTAACAGTCTAACAACGCAATATAATATGTCAATGTATCTGATAAGAGAATATCTTTGTATATCCATGCAGTATAATCAAGTTGAATTAGGATACGTATATAAAGGACCATTCAATTTGAGATGGAAAAAAAAATGTTGGTCTTTCCAGATTGAATTATATTCGAGGCTCCTGTTGTTTCAAAGTTTGATCGAACCATCTGCCTCGATAGATTTTGGTCAATGAGAATCAATGGTTGACCTGGGAAGTCAACTTAGTCCCTTGGATTATTAAGTAAACAAATCATGGTATAAAGTACTGGCTAGCTATAGCTAAATTGTTTATGAGATGAATTGGCCACACACGTCTAAACTTTTACACATTGAAAGTTACCTAACAGTAAGAGCATCACAGTGGGGGATGTATAAAGGGGTGTATGTTAAATATACACCCATTGTGATCGAAATCACCCGCAATGGGGGGTGTATATGAATGTATAATTACATCACCACCTGGGAGATGTATATTTAGATGCAATTGTACATCTTTTTTTACATCTCTTGCAGGTGGGACCCAACTGCAAAAAGGTGAGGGAAAATGGAGAAAAGTGGCTTTACACCCCCGAAAATACACCCTCTCATTGGAGCAAAAAGCGTATTTACACCCCCCGGAGGTGTAAAGGGGATGTAAAAGTGGCTTTACACCCCCGAAAATACACCTCCCACTGTGGATGCTCTAACAAACTAACTTTTACACAAACACACAGAGTTACCATATTGTTATTTACTTTTGTACTTGGACATGTAATTTCTAATCTCAAATTCTATGACCTACTTTCACCTTTGCCATGATGACCTTGAATCTTTCAAATTCGCACATGCAGGAGTTTGTGTTTCGAATCGAACGTGCATTTATGAAAGCTGGAGTGAACAAAATTTGTTGATTTTCTTTTTATAATATGAACAATTTCTAGAAAAGAAAGTCGTGGTCTTGCTTTGGGGGTTCCTTATGATATTCTTGTTGGAAATGGCCGTTAATTAATTAATTACAACCTTTTTGTAGCCGTATATATAGATTTGTGATCGTACTACCATAGTATTCTATAACTTCTCGGATTTGTGGAGCTGGAGGTGCAATTAAGTTGCTTCCTCCTTAAAAAACAAAAAAGAAAGAAATTGGATTGCGAAAATGGAAAAATTAATTAAGCCCCAATGTGAAGTTTCGAAATTAACCATATTCATGGTTAAAAATTAAATTTCTGGTCAGTTTCGGTGCAGAGAAAGAATCTTTCTAGGACTTATTGGTACATAAATATATAGGACTGTCAATATAGGAGCATGGCTTTCATGCATCCAGGTCTTTGAATCTTGATGAGGTGAACATAATATTCTCCAGCTTCTTGTAGCTAGGTTTGTCATGCATGCATAAGAAAACTATATTAGTTATAAAATCAAAAATCAAAAATTATAAAAAAGTATTTGATGTCCCATTTTGATATACCAATAGCCTAGCTAGCTAGAGCTAGCTATAATAATATTTACTAGTTATTATGTGCATGCAGCTCCAGTAGTGTAATGGAATGTCTGCAACAGTTGGCTACCGAGCTAGAAGATTTCAATATTGTTATATTTATGTTATGTATGATTACCAATTCGAAAACATAAACAACCCTTTGCAAAAAGAAAAAAAGGAACAGAAAAATAGGTTTTTTTTTTTTTTTTTTTGGTGTTGGTGTGGACAAAAGTGAGTAATAGAGTTTTATTAGATAAGAGGAGAACCACATACAAAAACCGGACAATCTCCTAAGGAATTATGTGAGTGTCTCTACACATTTGGGCTCGGTCGTTGGACTAATTGAATAGCCTTACTCTCACTATCGAAACTACAGGACTATGATGGGTTGTAGCCTAGATAAGCTTTGAACAAAATAAATAAATAAACCTATATCTATATGGCCCTCCAAGTCTACTGCCTTTTGCTTTGAGCGAATCCTCTCCTCCTAATCGCTTAGCAGCCTTGTTTGTTTGGTTTTTTTTTTTTTTTTTTTTTCTGTAAAGTGTGCTGTTTTTTGTTTTTTGTTCACCAAATAAAAAATAAAAAAGAAAGCTCTTTAACATTAGACTCAATAAAATCCCTCGCAAGTCTTTTAAACCACAATTATATACGCAGTAAGCAGTGGGAAGAGGCTTTCAAAAACGGAATAGTATGTTAACCTAATTATATTCTTCTTGTGTTTACAACTAATATATATGTGAAACTTAATTATTTCTTTTCAATAACAAAAAATTCAATTCTCTCAATGATCGCAAGGCACAACTTGAATAGATACACTTTGAATTATATTTGTTGACCATACATTCATTTTGAATTATATTTGTTGACCATACATTCATTTTGATAGTATGTATATGTTTGATTATATTTAACATGTATTTGTCTTATAATAAAGTATAATAAAAATTAGTCAATGAAAAAAAATGATTAGAGTTTAAGCTAAAAAATTTAACTAGCCCACCATAAAAAAATTCCTAGTTCCGCCCTTATCCTCTCAATCGTACCGAAAGAAGGAATCCTAATTACCTCAGATAGAGTGCCCTCAATCCCCTTAAATTGGTTCCATTTTGTTCATTTCACCTGGGGTGGAGCCCTGGATATATGATCAATATAGAGCACGGATTGGCATCTTGAGAAAAAGGAAAAAATATATATATAACGGCAGAGATATAGAAGAAGGCTACTTCTGTTTAGGCAATGAAGATTCAAGGGACACACAACAAGCCAAGCCTTCTCTTCTCTTCTCCAAAAAAAAAAAAGTCTGTCTCCTTGTGTTGCTCTTGTTTTATTGGTTGCAATCAAGTGTGTTTTCGATATTAGATCTATGCATATTTCCCAAAGTGTAAAGTTGTTGACAGAAAAACACCCTGCAAGAGGCTTCTTCACCGTCCTGTCAAAATAGAAAATACCACCTCATTCATATCATACCTTCTTCTTTTTTTCACAACAAAACTCCTAAGGTACCTAGTTGAGCCCCACGCCCCACGACCCACCACAAGAAATGTCAGTGTGTTATGTACGAAATAGCTTCAAATTTATCTTACCCTCCTTTTACTAATATCTTCTATATTATTGCGGTGGCCAGAAAAATAGAAATATATATATATATATAATTAGGTCATCTGGGTATTTATGTGAAAAATTAGGAGTTATCACGTATCCTATGATTATTATTTGACTCTGTTATTTTTCCGTAGATTAAATTAATTTAAAATAATTAGACTATCGTTTGTATCATTATTTGAAAAGGAACCATATGAAATATACTTGCATGTTGGTGTTTTCTGAACATCTTTAAACTCAATAAAACTGCCGTTTTTATATTAAAGAAAACATGTTTTCTGAAAATCATTCTTTGAGTGTTAATTATGATATGATTTAAGAAGTTCCAATGTAGACAAGTACAAGGAAGACACTGTTGATATCCTGCAAAGTAAATAAAAAATTATTTCAGTGAGATGTGAAATCAACAGTGCAAGTAAATAATAAATGTGTACCGGTTCTGCAGGCCGATTGTGCACACATGCAAGTATGAAATGAAAGATCTAGAATATTAATAATAATATATACATATAACTCAGCAAAGAAAACCCAAAAAAAAAAAAGAATTTTTAAAAGAGAGAAGCATCTGCAATGTATGAAGCAGTAAATAGGAGAGGTGGAATTTTAGGGCAAAACAATTGGAGCAGTTCGTTTTTGTTACTTCTTTTTCTTTTCCTTTTCCTTTTCTATCCTTTCTTCCTTACAAAGTTACAACAAACAAAGTGAACACGCAAAGCCTTAAATGTGGAATATATTGCTTTTACAAGCAGCTGCTGCTTCTGCTTCTGCTTCTGATGCTGCTGCTGGTGGACATAGTAGCTATCTAGCTAGCTAGCTTAACCCTGATCTTCGCTCAACGCTGACACCTGTGTGTTTCCTTGTTTGTCTCTCTTTGTTGGATTCGATGGATCTTCAGCATCATCATGCCCCATGTGGATGGGGCTGCATGCCTTCATTTTCATTTCATTATTATTCACTATGCCAATACTATAATTTGTAATATAATAATGCGAAAAGAGATACTAAACAAGTAATTAACAAAATGAAATAGCGTCGATCCTAGTTTTGAAGTTTGAGTTAAACATTTTAAGGTTTGAAGTTTAGTTGGTAGTGTTTTCTTATCGGGGTTTATGTACATTGTCAAATAAGTTCGAATCAAAGTTCGAATTAAAAGTGACTTGCCTATCACACTAGTAAAAGGGAGGGGGTTACCAGATCACTCATCTGCAAGTTAATGTTTTTTTTCACTGGACTAAATCCCGTTAACCTAAATTCTAAACCCTATTTTTAAATATTATATAGACATACTGTGAATCTAAGTCATATACACATTTATGTGAAAAAATCAAACATGATTTGATGATCCAAATTCTATAACATAATCTTATTATCTTGTGAAACAGTGAGAGATTGCACTTCTCAAAGTTTAGAAAAATAATTGAAGAGAGAAGTATCTGAAGTCAGATAAAAGGAAAACACAAAGTTTGTAGAAGCAAAAGGAGTAAAAGCCCCACATAGCAAAAAAGCTCTGTTCAATTCTTCCCTATAGGTGATGCAATCAATTGCTCAAATTCCTTGCTGGAGCCTGGAAGCCCATATATATATATATATATATATATATATATATATATATATATATATTTGGTGTCAGCAGTATTTCAATGGGTACTACTGGGCTCACAGAATCAGAATTGATCAATGATTTACACAAGCAATCCTTTCAACTCTTTCTGTCCCAACTGTGTGGCCCCTAAATCCCCCCTCGCACGTGCGGAAATATAGTTTTATTTGGTTTTTGCTGATTATTAATTAAGCATGCTGCTAGCATAAGATGAACGTCATTAGATTAGATGGAGCATCTGGATCTGCGCATGCAACAGTTCTCTTCTGTTCAATTGCGTTAAAAATTATAACTCAGAAATGACAAGCTACCAAAAGTCCATAGTTAAAAGGATCTTACAAAACACTCTTATAAAACTTAGACCGTTGATAGATACATACTTTTGTCTTACCAGACAGTCTGACAACATAACTATGCGCTTATTCTAACTTATCGTTCGAATTTGTTGATAGAGATTGTTATCTTACTCAAGTCTCTCACAAGTGATGTTATTAGACTATTAATTTAAAGTTCCGAATGAAGATTTAATATACTTAAATAATGGTTCACTTCACATACAAGAGAAAGAGAAAGTTTCTATTGCTTCACATTATTCAATTTGCGTCATGCATGCATACATTTCAGCATGATATGCCAGCTGAGGTGAAAAGGCATCTAGGTTAGAAACAAATCACTAGCAAACAATAGTATTTATAACATGCAGGCCAAAGATAGAAACACTTGCTCGCTATCCCTGTGTGCACTCTCTAGCTCTATGTGGAAATCAATTAGAGGTTCTGATGAAGATCCTTTGTCTGCTCGCACAAAACAAGAGATATTTCATAATTGCTGCTCTCTTTTTTTTCTTCTTTTCCTCTCCAATTTCATTCCCAGATATACGTAGAAAGCATCTTAATACAAAACTTTATCCACATTTCTCTTTTTTTCTTTTTCTTTTTTGGTTGAGGAAATATCCATCCACAATTCTCTTGCCTTTCCACTGCATTCTGATAGTCACTAACAATAATGTATAATATATATTAAATTTAAAAGGCATCTTAATACAAGTACAGTTTTCTTTTAAATTTATGCCTTTCCCAGGATGATTAATGAGTATATAGCATAAAATCATGCTCCAACCTGCAGAGGAATCTTCCGTCTTAGCACTTTTGTGCACAGTCCTAAACAGTTATAAACAAAGTTGTGACAGCAACAAAACAGAACATCAAGGGTTCAAAAATGCAAAGAAGAAAGAAAAAGAGAAAGAAAGCATAACAGCAGAAACAAACTATGGATCATCAACTACAACTATATACACAGAGACCTCCTCTCTCTCTCTCTCTCTCTCTCTCTCTCTCTCTTTATTTTCTTTTTGTTTTTCTTGATGAACAATCATCATTGATATTCTTCTGCCTAGTTTTCAAATGTCATAGGCTTTTGTCCAATCTATATATAATTTCACAAGTAGCTTCCATTCTCCTGTACATATGACCCAATATTGCAAATGACTGAATTATTTTATTCAGCTCAGTATATGAGAAATGGACCCAGAATAAACACCTAATTGGGCCTAACCCAGAGTACAGCCCTCGGGCCCCAAACCTCTCTCTTTTTCTTTTTTTTTGTGTTCTTCCTTTTTTTGATACAAGCGCTATCGTGGGAGAGGAGAATCTAACTTAGGACCTCTAATGCAGGGGTAAATGCTCTTAACCACTTAAGCTACAAGCCCCTTACAAAACCGATTTCTCTTCATAGTATCTTGCTTCATTTTGAGATGCCTACCCCCGAAAAAGAGGGTAGTGCCTGACTGAAATGTCCAGTATGTCTTTTGAGTATCAATGGTTTGCCTCAACTGTGACGGAAGCAAACCCATAACCTCAGTGAATTCAGGCTCCACTGTACTTTGACCTACCAATGGCATTTTCAGCCAAATTAGTGAAATTACCAAGAAAGAATAATCAACAATTAGTTTCACTCCAGTTGCTCTATCCTTAACTCACAAACTATTTTATGAGAACTTGTCAAAGTCTTATTAAAAACATGTCAAATGCCAAGCTGCCCGCTAGCTAGGCTTTGCTTCTGTGGGGATTTAAAAATAAAAATAAAAAACTAGGCTGAAGAGGATTGCACCAAGAAAGGGTGTGCATGGGGTTGACAATCCTCCCCCGCCAAATAAATCAAATTTGTAGAGCGTACTGTAAGCAAAAATGTCTACAGAGAAAATGACAAATTAACACAAAACGACAGCTCAATTGCACTAGACTACAATATAGTAGTTGTCCATCCATATTCCAAAGGACAATATCACCAACAACATCTGCGCGGCCACCACTATGGTCAACAAAATAGAAGCTTCTTAACATATAGTGGCTAACTCATTTATCTAGGAATTGTTCGATACCTGTGGATATCGTATCTGGCAACCTGAAGCCTCCAGATTCTCTTACTGGATGTGAATTTGAACAATCCGATTTTTCGAGAAAGAGGTCCTGACACAGGTATCGTTTATGATCTTTTTTGCTAAGATTGAAATGGAATGACAGCCTTTAGATGCTTCATAGCCACTTTTTTCTCCAACTGGCAGCTCTTTTGTCACCAGATAAGAGTCTGGGAAGGCTTAACAGACTATTAACCCGGGTAACACCTTCCAAGGCTGACCAGTCCTCATCCTCTGTAGTTGAAATACATTCTGCTAAGCTTCTTTTAGACTGGCCCTCGAACTTCGTAGGAAGCTTTTGTTCTGTTGACTCAAATATGGGCACAATTTCATCAGAGCTTCGTACAGTACCCGAATGCTCAAGAACGATGGCATGAGAATCACCGATTTCTAAATCTTCAGTCTTCTCATCTGTTATTGCCATCCTCTCCGTTGCCTCTCCATTAATCTTTGACACATCATTTTCTGTCACAGCCTCAGCACCAACAGACAACTGTTCTAGAAAGAGGCACACAACAGCACAATCATCATTCTTGGAAGTAGGGTATTTGAGCCTCCAGGCTCTAACGGCACAGTCTACAAGAGCCCTGGCTGCTGTGGTGTGACCTGGGGCAGAAGCTACAATTTCAATAGCCTCCTTATTTGAAAGGACATCCCAGACCTGTACGATGTGCAATTTATTTATCTCCTCTATTTAGGGGGCAAGAAATCACAAAATATGGAAAGGAAAGAAGAAAATACCCCATCAGTGGCCAGAATAATGAACTCATCTCTTTCTGTAAGTTGGCGATAGTAAACATCAGGGACAGAAATCAAACCAAAATCCTTTAGACAGAAATCCCCAAAGGCTCTAGCCATTGCCAAACCAGGAGAATCATTGTTAGGCAACCATACACGAGCAACTTCTGGCTCATCCTGCAAAGCAAATACCCTTCCCTTGCATTGATGGATCCTAGCAGATTCCGCTAATTACAGAAGATTCAATAAATTTTGATCAATGGACCTTTATTTAAGACTTTTGTGTGACTCTGAGAGAGAGAGAGAGAGAGAGAGAGAGAGAGAGAAATACCAGGAAGATCAGGCTTCAAGTCTACTGTCAATTGAACAGCAATCAAAGAGTTGTCTTTGTCTCTCGTTGCCAGCACAGCTCTCGAATCCCCAACATTTCCAAGTACAAGATTCTGACCCTGAAAAACCATACATCTACAAGTTAGTTTTTTCAAAACTCCCACGAAATTTCATCATCTTCGGCAAGTCCAGTTTAGCCTTCAACTTAGACCACTTCTAATCACTCCAACAAATGCCATTATGATAAAGAATGCCCATCTTAAAAATAATAATTACGAAGAAAAGAAGAATAGAACAGGGATGACTTACTTTAAACTTCTCGGTGTCATAGACTCATAATATTGATAAATAAAAAAACTAAAATCACTTACCCAATGATCAGATTTCTTATTATCATATTAGAGAAAATTTGATTAGGAAGAAAGAAAAATAAGAAATTTTGTATAGAACTGTATAACCTCAAAGTTTGCAGAATCCTTTGACTACAGAGTGAGTTTTTATATGAAAGATATAAAATACAAAACATCTTCAAACTAAGTTCCAACATATCTTACCATTTTATTTGACCGTATATTTCCATTTTATTTGAGGTTACGCTTGATGACAAAAAGCATCAGCATTTAATCTTCTTGAAACTTAATTTCGCATATTTATTTCCTTTCAGGAGGGGGTGTCTTTAAGTTATACACAGCATATACTTATAAGAATTAAGTTCTCCCCTGCATCAACAGTATTTTCACAAATTCTAAGTTTCTTTACTATCATATATACATGTATATATGTATGCATGTAAGCACACAAAGAGAAAGACGCATACATAACACACACATGTGTAGAGGTATATTACAGGAAACCATTGAGGATGTTTCATGAATGTTTACCTGTTTTACCAATGTAACAGCAGTCGTGCCACTGCAGAAGCAATCAATTGTTGGATGCAATTTTAATTCCTTATCCATTAACCTGAAAGCCTTTAAGAATGACCTTTTTAGTGGTAGATACATGTCAGGTAGTTTTTCATTTTCCTGAACCTCCAATGGCTCACACCATTCATCATCGATGCTTGGTGATGCAGTTTCCTCAATATTAGAGTTTCCATTTGCATTTTCAGTCATACTGAGATTGCTCAGCTCACTGTTTGAATTAGCTTTCCACTGAGTACATAGTATAAGAGGAAGAGAATCTCGAACTTTCTTCGCAACCATGTGACCAAATGGACCGTGGCCATCAAATACCCCACAAAATATTGTATCATTTCTTGTACGGAAATTCTGTAGCACAAACATAGGAACCAAATCAGTACGAACTAATTCAAACCAATGACAAGAGAAATGGAAAATATGTCATATAAGGGAACAACCTTTCAAAATTCTTGCAATTTGACTATACTAATTCATTGACGTACGGAATTCAACATTATGGTGACAAACATCATCATTCTGTAAACCTAACAAATTCCAAGGCTTGAATAAAATTAAAATTAGTAGTACTATATCGATTCAGGTATAGTAGTTGGCCTGAATACGTTCTGCAAGTGCTGTTTTTTTTTTCTTTTGATTCAGGTCTCCCAACCCTTGAAATGTCAGTTAGCCATACCCTAACCAAATCACACAGGGATGGCAGGATGAAGAAGGGGCCTTGCAGCACAAAAAGTAATACCAGACTAACTAAAAAAATGTAAATCTGCAACAAAGTTCAGTGTGCCAACATGCAGGGCATTTGTACCGTGATTCCTCACAAGGATCATTCCAAAATCATACTAAGGTACTGAATTAGCCATCTATGACCTGAAGTGTGAACATGGGCAGATAGATAACTAAAAAATAATAATCTAAAAATAGACTTATGTAGCTCACAATTCAAGTCAACCTGATTGAAGCACCAACATGATCCATATTTATCAATCCCCATTTCCATTAAAACCCTCTACTACACAAATCATCCTGTCCAAAACCAAATACATTTGCCAAATGGGTTTTTCCAAGTAAGCTGCAAAAACATGCATTTTGTCCCTACAAATGTAATAAGACAATTCACAAGTACAGAAACAGTAGTAAGGATTGCTGAAATGGGGTTTTGATAAGCAATCAAAGTTAGAAACTTTCAGTATGAGTAGGTGAAGACAAACCTCCCAGACAAGCATGGCGTCTTGATTGGTCCCTTTCTTTCCTTGCTGAGTATACAAGCAGGCAACTTTGCTACCTCCATTGGCGATCAATCTACCCGGAATATCAATCTCATGACCCAAATCTTTACAACCAACTTGGTCACCTCCTGTCTTCTTTTTCTTCCACCTTTTGGAGCTATTCTTGGTCTTTGGAGAAGCATCATCAGCCGAGTCTACTGTGCTCAGCTCCACCGTATCAATCCTCTTTCCCATGCCTTTGGACGTAGAACAACAAGAACCCATTTGATATTCGATACTATTTCGATACTTTACCAAAATCCCAACTTGCCAAATCGGATCCACAGATTCTTATGATGTGGGTTTTGTTTGTCTCACAGATTCAATTCAAACAGGTATAAGGCCACTGTAGGGAGATGAGTATTTGAGTATTTGAGTAGGTACAAAACTTTGGCACAGAGTCACAGACCCAGACTATTTAATAACCAACACGAATAAGAATAAAAATAATTTTAATAATTATAATTAAAATGAAAAAAGCTTCATGACATTTGAACACAGTGACCTATTTTGCAAGAGTTTGTTGACCTTCTTCAACCTTCATTCACCTTCTTTCTCTTCTTATTCAAAATGGGTTCTTTTTCATTTCTTTAATTTCCACCTTTGGAAATATCAAAGTTAAGTAAATAAATAAATAAAAACCATAAAATAAAGTTGTGCATAAATATTCATCTACTACCACCTCTGGTCCATTGCATAACATTTAATAATCGGTTGCATCATGTGACAAGCACGAGAAAGACACTATTAATTGCTATTACCCCACTGCCTTAAATTTTAAATTATAAAATTAAAAATTAGAAGAAAAAAATAAGATTTTAAAAAAAATTATAATTAAAAAAACCCACTTTTGCAACATCAAATGCTCAAGTCTCACAGCTAAGCTTTCTAAAGTGAATCATTTAGGGTTTAGTTTTGGATCCAACATTGACATCGTCAAGTCCGTCCACAACCGAAAGAGTTTACTCTCTTCCTTCATGGACTGTCTAATCTGTTGGGGCAGTGAGGGAAATATGACACACTTATTGTTTCCTTGACATGGTTTTGTTTTGTGCTCTCCTTGGTGTTATTTGCTAAGAACAAATAAATGGTTTTGATTTGAATATGAAAGCCTTCGTGCCTTTGTTTCTCCGAGGTGGCATATTCTATATAAATCTTGGGTTAAAGCTCTATCAAACAAGCACCAAGCACACCACATAGAATTCCATATGATACTCCAACTACAGTTGGATCAATAATTTTTCATGTTTTCTCTCAGTTCTAACGATGTTTCAAAGATGAGGTACAAACCAATTACAACTTTTGAATATGTCTCCCCCTTCCCCCCAATAGAACACTTGTAGCCTTAAAATAGTGGTTTTGGTTGCATCTAAATCTAATATAAGGTGGTGTTTGATTGTTGGAATGGAATGAGAATTGTATAAGGTGATGTTTGATTGTTGGAATGGAATGAGAATGCAATCAATTCCATTTGGTTGGTTGAAATTGAGAATTAGTTGAAGAATCAATGCTTAATTCCATTTCACTTGGGTTAACCATCATGATAGAATCAAATATCCAAGAATTCGGATTCTAGGATGTGGGTGTTGGGTGTGTAAGTTGGCATTTTAGTCTTAAGTCTCAATCATGAGTCTGGAATTCTTGATCCATAAGATTCGAAGTCATTAATTGAGATCTTGGATTTCTCATCCAAGGTCCTAAGTATTTGATTTAGAGTTCTTGATATGATTTTTTAAATTTAGAGTTCAATGCCTTAGAGAAATAGTGGGACATAAATCACTAATAAGATCAATTCTTTGATTAAAAAAATAATACTAATAAGATCAATTAACGAAAATAGAGTATTGATCCTATTTTTTTCCTTTTACACTGGTTTCATTATACTATGATTTACTTTTTGCTTACTCAATTATCAAAAATACAAACAGAAGAGGAAGAATTGCAAGTAAATAAAATGGGAGTGTGAGAAGCGCCATTAACTAAAAAATCTAATTCAGAAGAAAAATAAATAATACAGAAAATGATAAATAAAAAAATCCTTCATACAAGACAAAATGATAAAATGGTTCAATCCCTCCAAAATTGGACAAATTAGTCCAGTCACTATCCGTCAATGACATGAAATAACTGTTATATCACTATTGGACAATGACCCGAGAGTTGTTCAATGTCACTCGCTGTGATTGACATAAGAGTTCTTTCATATCACTAAGAGCAAGTTCACCCCAAAAGGCTAAGGCAAGGCAAGGGCTGCCACTATTCACATGAATAGTGGCAGCCTTGCCTTTTTTGGTTCCACCCTAAAAGTCTAGGGCAAGGGTAAGAAAAAAAAAGATTATGCAACAAAATATAAACAATTTAGAAATGTAAGAAATAAAATGATTATGCAAGAAAAAAAAAATATGGAAGAAAATATTAAAAATTTTAGAAATGCAAGAAAAAAAAAATTACAATTTATAAATATTTACAATATACAAATATTGGAAGGAGAAGAGTTTGTATGAGGATTTGGTGTAGAAAGAGAATAAAATTGTTATGTATTTATAGGGAAAACATCCATAATTTTTTGGTATTTAAAAAAAAAATGAAAATTTTTTGGGTTTTTTTCACTCGCTGACGTCAGCGCCTTCGGGCTGCAGCCCAGGCAGAATTTGCCCGTGGGCTTGCCAGGGTTGGTGGGACCCATGGATTGCCCGAGCTCCTACTCGTGCGCTGGAGGGCTTTTGGGCTCACAAGGGGGGCTTTTGCTCGGTTTGCTCCAAGCGGTGGACATGCTCTAATAGTGACAGGACTGGTTTGTCTAATTTTTGAGGGGCCAAACTATTTTGTCTTTATCCCATCCTATTTGTCCTTAGAGCATCCACAATCATGCTCTCTATTTTTTAGTTAAATTTTAGCTAAAAACATATAAAAGTTATTTTAGGAGCTCTCTATAAATTTTAAACTCCAATCATGCTCTCTAGTTTAGGAGTCATAAATGCTATAACTCTTTTTTAATTGGTCCATCTCTATTAAAAAAATAAAAAATAGTTAGCATTAAATAAAGGTTTGAAATACTTATTAAATAAGGCAGCATTAAATTATAGGGAGCCACTAGGAGTACTTTCTCTCTTCTCAGATTTAGGAGCTCCTAGAGGACTCCCTATTTTAGGAGGTGGATAGGGAGCATGGTTGGAGTTGCATTTTTACAATTCCTCCCTAAAATTTGTCTAAGGAGGTGGTTTAGGGAGCCCATTGCGGATGCTCTAAAAGGAATTGTAAAAATGCAACTCCAACCATGCTCCCTATCCACCTCCTAAAATAGGGAGTCCTCTAGGAGCTCCTAAATCTGAGGAGAGAGAAAATACTCCTAGTGGCTCCCTATAATTTAATGCTGCCTTATTTAGTAAGTATTTCAAACCTTTATTTAATGCTAACTATTTTTTATTTTATTTTTTAATAGAGATGGACCAATCAAAAAAGAGTTATAGCATTTATGACTCTCCAAATTAGGGAGTATGGTTGGAGTTGAAATTTTTTAGAGAGCTCCTAAAATAGATTTCTTATATTTTTAGCTAAATTTTAGCTAAGAAATAGAGAGCATCATTGCGGATGCTCTTATATGGTAAAATCCCTAAATAATATTGGGTTAAAAATAAAAACAAAACAAAAAGAAGAGAATAACCGTTATTTTTGGTGGAAAAGAACGACGGTTAGATAACTTTAGATTCGCGCCTTTTCCGACGCGTGTCAAAGGAAAAGTGGATAAACGTTATCTAACGGTTTATTTTATCCATAACAAACGCCGTTTAAAACTCACTGCCTGAGCTCAGTGGTGGCATAAGAAGTCAAAACTAGGTCTTAATCCTTAAGACAGGTCCATCTCTATCTGAAAGCCGAAACTGCAGCTGCCCTGCCCCCTCAGGTAATTGTCCTTCTCACACCACCTCCTGCTCCTTCTTCAACCTTTTGCTAGCTTACCAAGTCTTATCTGAAACTTATATGGTTGAAATAAATCAATGATTTCTAAAAAAAATTCTTTTCTTTTTTCATTTATCAAAGATTGATCTTTGGTGCTTGTGCTTGATTTTCATTTTTTTTCTTCTTTTTTTTTTTGGATTTTGGGTTCTAAAGTTAGTGATTCATATATGACTTTATCTGATCGAATCAAGTGTTATTTGGTTGCTGTGATCCCATATCGGCTGAGTATGTTAGTAACTTAGCAGTGATTACATGAGCTGCTGGACATTCTTTCTTTGCAAGCTGATTTTAGAAGGGAAAGTTCCATCTGTGGATTTATATAATCAATACTAATTTAATGGAAGAGAGGAATTTTAGGACATGTTTTTATCAGTGTGTCAAAAATTGTTTCAGAAGATTTTGACTTTTTCTAGTTTTGCATTCACTTTTTATTAAAAGTCTTGATTGCATTGGACGACTTTGGTTGATCACATGGATTTAGAAATCAAGCTTACTTAACTTGAGATTGGCTGGCTACACTCTTGGAACTTTAAAGTGCTTAATGATTAGTAGATTTGGGAATTGCTTATTTTGGTTTGGTATATGCTTGCTAGACCCAATTCCATGAGACATTTTTTTGTAGGGTAATTGGCTTCCAAGAAATTACCTTATGCTGATTTACTTTCCTTCTTTATTTTTATCAGTTTTGTAGCTTTATCGTAGTGCAATGTGTTTATGTAGGAATCCAAAACCTAGAAAGTACGACCAATTGATCAACAAAACCAACCCAAATTGGAAAGCTATACTGATTGAGACTAAATAGAAGGACTACAAATTAAATGGAGTCAATAGCATAATATCACCCTAGCATATGCATGAAAGGCTTATTACTTAATCCATTATGAAGGAAAATATAACCTATCTCTTCAGACAGGTAAAATGCAAGGAGCATTTAAAGCTTTTTCATCACATGGAAACGTTGTGAAGAATGGAGTTTTGCGACACATCCGTCTTGTGAATCCCCTAATTCAGCCTGTTGCGTTTTCACGCTTTGAGTCTGCTACGCCTGCTCGCATAGAAGAGCATGGTTTTGAAAGCACCAGAATTGCAGACATCTTGAAGGGGAAAGGTAAAGGTGCTGACGGTTCCTGGCTCTGGTGCACTACAGATGACTCTGTTTATGATGCTGTTAAGTCGGTAAGCATATTTGAGCTTGATGAAAATTCATTTAATTGCAATGATTTGATAAGCTTTGGCATGGAGGATTTATGTTATGACTCGTAACTAATCAGTCATTTCCTTTTCAGATGACCCAGCACAACGTTGGAGCCTTGGTGGTTGTGAAACCTGGAGAGCAAAATTCTATCGCAGGAATCATAACAGAGAGAGGTACTTTTATATTAAGGCTTCTGTGGCTCATCTACTGGATGCATAAGACATTTCTATGCCTGTTTTGACTCTATAATTGTTTCCTGAGAATATTTTAGGCAATAATGATTGTAGAGCACTTTGATTGTAGATCACTTAGTCTTGAGCTTGACCATAGAAACAAATTCATAAGTTAATAAGGTTGAAGAAGAAGCATTGAGTAGGATGTATGAACTCATATATGCACTTCTTGCAGAAAAATAAGCTAAAATAGAGTAGTAATTTAGTGAGCACCTATAGGAAACCACATCAGAAGAAAATAACAGTTGGGCAACCACGAGGTAAAGTTTGAAGAACAATCACTTTGTATGGTTTTCATGGACCTTGATTAGAAGATGATTTTCATTTTAAATTCAATTTAATAGCTGACCTGATATATTTAGAACAATTGCTGCTCAAAAGCAACTTTAAGAAATAAAAAAAAAAGGTTTGCTAGGAGTAAAGAGGTTTGTATGATCAAAAGAATCTTTCTTGAATGATAGGTCATAATTCATTGCCAAATTAGAAACGTTTTCGAATTCTCAGTCACAATTGAGTTCCTCACAATTAACTGTGTTTTCTGCTTTGGTGGATAATTTGTAGATTATCTCAGGAAGATCATAGTGCAGGGAAGATCATCCAAGTCAACAAAGGTCGGGGATATTATGACTGAGGAGGTATGACTTGTTAATGTTACATCCTCTCTTCACAGGAGACTTTGTGCTCACTACGATTTACATTTGTTAAAGTTCTATTACATTTCTCTTCATGAATGCTGAACAACTTCTGATGGAGAATGCCAAAACGTGGTGCTGCAGAACAAGCTTATCACTGTCACCCCTGACACCAAAGTTCTACGGGCAATGCAACTGATGACAGGTATTATCTTCTCCTTTGTTATTGGATTTTCTAACTTGCCACTCTTTCTCTATTATATTTTTGAAAGCAAGGAAGTTAATGTAAGCTTGACATTCATGTGTTTCATGGGTAGATAACCGAATCAGGCACATTCCAGTAATAGATGACAGGGGAATGATTGGAATGGTGTCCATTGGCGATGTGGTTCGTGCTGTGGTGAGTGAGCACCGGGAGGAGCTAGACCGCTTGAATGCTTATATTCAAGGAGGTTACTAGATGATGATGACGAAGACGATGAGATGCTGTTTAGTTGACATCCCGGAATGACCAACAGTAATAAACCTGAATGCTTGTATATATGGTGTGTTGTTTGTGCATCTCCGGTTGTTTGGTTCTGTATTTCCCAATGTCTAATTACAAACTTGTGGACTATCAAGTGCTTAATAATTAGCAATGTTGTGTTTGCTAAAATCTTCTTTCTATGGTGAATTTTCACACACACATGCATACCATTGACCCTTTATGTTATACATGCGTAGAAACCATAATATCAAATGGCTTAGGGCCATTGTTATGTAGAGTAATTCTATAGTGAGGGTCTTATCTATGGTCCTTAGGTGAGGTCTTATCTCTTAACTGTTGGATCAGACTAATCAATTTAATCCAATGGCTAATCAATTTGATCCAATGGTTAAGAGATATGACCTCACCTCAGGGTCATATATAACACCCTCACTAAAGAGATATGACCTCACCAAAGGGCCATATATAACACCCTAACTATAAAATTCTTGTTGTAATGTAAGCTTCCTTTGCTTTTGGGTCTTGGCCTATTTTTCCATATGAGACACAAGTAGAGTTGGTCTTAGCTTGTGCAGGGTTGCACAATTTTCTCCACAAGGAGTGTCGTTCTGATGAATTTCCTATTGAAGAAAACAACGAGCATTTAGCATCGTCATTATCACCAGAAACTGAGGGAAATAATTATGACCAAGTTTTTCAAACCCAAGAACAACAACGTGAGAATGCTAACCAATGGAGGGTTGGGATATCTTCAGATATGTGGAGAGATGCTATGAATGACGGGAGTCAAAAGATGAGCAATGAAGCAAATACTTATTTGTTTTTATGCATTTAGAATTATAGTTTACTTATCATTTTTTTTGTCATGAAATTACTTTTATGTTTTTACTTTTGCACATTTTTCATAAACATGCAGACATAAATCCTTATTTGGTTGCACATTTGAACAAATTAGATGCCTTTTTTTTTTCTTTGGATGTATTGATTTTGAAGTTCTTTACAAAATGTTTTTGTAAAGATACTTTTCTCTTTCGAAAATCTAGAAAAACGATAAACAGCCCCAAAAAAAGAAAAATATATATTTTAGAACTCTAATCAACTCTTTAAAAATCTACGATAAAACTCTAACAAACACTATCAAAATCAATCTAGGAATTCAATCAAACTCTATGTGGAGTTGATAGAAATCAATTGAACTACATTGAACTCTATAACTCCATTTAACTATTTAAAATCTTAATTGCATACACCCCCTTAGTTTATTTAAAACATGAGGAAAAGAAGAATCCAAACATCATTTGCCTTGAGTATAATTTTCATTAGAACTTGAAAGATGTTACTTCTTTTTCCAATGTTGAAAGATGTTCAAATTCGAATTTTCCCTCATTGATCACAAAAAAACGGAAGAAACGCATTGAAGAGTTTTTTTTAGGTGAATAGTATTGTCATGTAAAAAAAGAAGTTGAAGGTGGATTGATGGAATTAAAATAAATAAGACGTTAAATAACTTTTATTTTGGGTAAATAACATGAACTTTCTCCTCGATGCTCATTGGTCAAGAGACAACGTATTTCTTCCTTTTGTTTTGATGAAATAGGTCAAAGACAATAATGTCAATAAATGTAATAATAAAACTCCCCCACAACGACGTTGAACTTTAAAACGCGTCATCTGGCTTCTCAACTGTCCTTATTATGCACAGACCCACATCGGACGGACGTGGACAACCAAAGGGGAAAGCCCATTGCTTTCCATTTTCTTATACTTTTTTAGAACTTTTTATTTAACTAATTAATTCATTTTTATATGCTTCAAGAATCAAAACCCACCACAGGCAACGAAACCGTACAAAATAGAAACACTGAACAAAATTTTACCTTACGGAGAAATTACAGACACAACCAAACCAACCCAATATCCGCAGAGCTCACAGCTCTTCGCAGCACTCAAAGACTTCAGCTTTTCTCTGGTACCCTTCAATTCTTAGTCCAAGAATAATACATGGCTTTTTATTATTATTATTATTATTTTTTGGTGTGGCCTTTGTTTGACTGGTTGGTCCTTCCTCTTGATTTCTATCTGTAAGAAGCAGAAGAAGACGACTTTGCTGCTGCTAATTGCTAACTGAGCTTCTTTAGCCTTTGAATTGAAATTAATGTAAGCTTTTTTTTAAAGGGTTATTATTATTTTATTATTTTTGTTTTTAATTCTTTAAAAGTTGAAAGCTTTAGAGTTGTTATCAAGAACTAGGAGACCACCTGCATTTTTGTTGGGTATGTGAAAGTGGTTTTGATCTCAACTCAGCTCAACTCATCTTCATGTTTGGCAGAGTGTAAGTGGATAATCCAACAAGGCAGTATGGTGGGATTTCCTTTTCCCCTTGGTTTAATATCCTCCCTCACAGGCTATGCCAGCCTTAGCGAAGAATTTCATTGGCTGGCATCTGCCTCTATTGGCATCATTCTCTGCAATATTGTAAGTACCAATCTCTGAGTTAGTGTTTACTGCTGGTATGAAACTTTTCTTTCTTTAAACCCTTTGGTTAACAGTCGCTGGAACATGCTCCCAAATTCAAAAGGGAACTGATATCTGGCTTTAATTTGTCTATGATGACCCTTCAAATCCATTTGCATTTAATTTTCTGACCATATTCCTAGATTCGGCTTATGTTAAAATATAGCAAAAGCTTCAATGAGCATTTCAGGGAGAATTTCGTAGTGTCGTTGTTTTTGATGTTCAAAGTAAAGTTTGGTCTCTTTTCTTTAAGGATTAAAGAAGAAATCATGATTCAAGAGCATGCATTTAGATACATGTAATGTAGTAGACCCGGCTGCCCACTATAGTTTCAAAATGTGGAATGGGAAATAAAAATAAAAACAAGTTTTCGATGATTCTTTTGGACAAGTCTTAATGTGAGTGTTGTATGAGAGGATAGATTAGATCCGGTTGTTATGGTTTGATTGCTCCAACCACTAGGTTCTTTTCCTAAGATTTTTTATTAAGTAAGTGTAGTTATTTTGATCTTTTATGTGCAATGTATTCTTCTTCTTCTCTTTTCTCCGGATTTGGATTTTGTTTATCTTGAACGAAAAGAAGAATGCATCTTATGACTTTTGACATTTTAATATCATTTTTTTATTTTCACTAAAATTAAACTTCAATTTCAAAAATAATTATCCAAAATAATATTTCCTTATTTTTTTCTTAATTTTCCATTTGATGAAATTTCTCTCTTGAAGGTTTACAGATTAACACGTCTTATCAGCCTTCTTAGCTTCGAGGGATATCACAAACTGAGCAAAGCACAAAGAGTTGAATGGAACAACCGGTGAATATCTTTTGCATGTCACATATTTACATCTGCCTAGATTTCACCACATTGCACTTGTTTTTCTTCAAAAACACAAGTTTTGATGCCTTTTCTTTCGTTTTTCCTCCATGTACAGGGGGTTCTCAACTGTTCATGCTATTGCTGTAGCATTTTCATCTTTTTACCTCTTACTGTTGTCCAATACTTTTCATGAGGATCATCGTGATGAGCTAATCATTAGTAGAAGATCTACTTTGTCAGATACAACATTAGGGGTAAGCAGATGCAGAAAGAAACATTCATTCATGGCTTAATTTCTATAATTTGTTGATGTGCATCCAAATTTTAGGTGTCTATGCTTATGAATCTTTAATAGATTGGATGTGCTGCAACATGTCATTTATACAAAATTACATTTTGTATCTGCGACCGACTGTCTACCCATTTCAGCCTTGTGTTGGTTTTCTTTGCTTCCTTTTTAAACCTAATTTGATTTTTTTTCCTTTTTTTTATTTGGTGTGACTGAAAACCGAATTCGATTACTTTGATTTGTTTTCTTTGAGCTAAATTAACTTCTAATTAATTTTTTCACTAATGCAGAAAAATTACATTTTACTTTGTCTACGCATGTTTGTGCACATGGGTTAGGCAGCTCAAGATTAACATCTTATGTCGATTATATCTGCTTGGTTGGTTGACCAAAATTAAACCTAAATACAATCAGGCCAACAATGAACCTGTTACTGGAAGATTGGTTTGAGTTGAGTTTTCAGGTGGTGCCAAAACTTGCAGTCCCTATTGTTCATGTTGAATCTTCATTGCTATATGCATGACGATAGTTTCCTCAAACCATAAGTGACTCATATGTATCCCTATGAAGAGGACTAATCATATTATGGAAGTAATACGAGGCTCTTGTTTCTTCATTTTCTTTTCCCCGTTTATTTTGAGATTAGATCCAAAATTAAGGTAATTTACAATTTTGTTGGATGTGAGATAGTGTAACACACATTGTGATATTCTCGTATTGTTGTAACTGAATTTTTTCTTCTTCTATATTTGGGTACTTTTTGCAGATCTCCATTGGATATTTTCTGGCAGACTTGGGAATGATATTTTGGCATTTTCCTGCTTTAGGTGGACTGGAGTATGTAAGTACATATGCGGAAGGATAATGCCTGCTTGATATGCATAATAATAATCTCTGCGCCATTATCTCTTATAGGGCATTTCCCTCAAACCTTGAACAATATTTCTTGCCCCAAACTTCATATGGTGAAGTTGGGAGAAAATTGCATTTTGATGCATCAGTTGAATAAGTATCATGATTTGATCAATTTTTGGAGATTAGTTATTTTACCTATCAAATTTTAATATGCAAGGCAAAGTCCATATAAACTGGTACCATTACGTTCATCTAATTCATCTTGTTTAGGTTTTGCACCATGCACTATCTATGTTCTCAATCTTTCTCTCCCTTGTAAGTGGAAAAGGGCAGATTTACATACTAATGGTTCTGTTCTCTGAGAGCACAACTCCTTTCGTGAACTTGAGATGGTAAGTTTAACATTGAGATATCCCTAAATTCTCTTGTTCTTGGTTGTCAATATTGGATAATTTATGTAATTGCATACTCAGGTACTTGGATGTTGCTGGTAAGAAGAACTCTAATCTGTATGTCATCAATGGTGTAGCATTGTTCCTGGGGTGGCTGGTAATGTCTAACTTAAATATCGGTTCCTTTTAGCTGTCATGCATTGTGATGAATACATATATTCATAATTTACTTCATTGCTTCAACTAAACATAATTTATTATGTCTAACACAATCGACTTCCTTCGATGCATGCCATTCAGGTTGCAAGGATTCTTTTGTTCATTTACTTTTTCATCCACATGTTTATCCATTTTGATCAAGTGAGTTATTGCTGTATAGTCCTCCTATAAAAAGAAAGAGCTAGTTATGGAAAACAAAAGCTCTGTACTTATTATCTCTGAATTGTTTCAGGTCAAGACGGTTTTCCCTTTGGGCTTTTACAGCTTGCTCCTGGTGCCTCCTGTGTTAGCAGTAATGAATCTCGTTTGGTTTTATAAGATTGTTAAAGGTTTAATTAAAACTGTTTCGAAGGCCACTCACAGTCAGTGATCCTACTCTCTCTTGAAGATGGGAACTTGACTTACCCAAATGTACATTATAGTCCCTAGTGTCTTTTTCCCATTATGTTTCTTGATTGAATTTGATAGATGAATAGAAAAACTAATACATGTGGATAAATATGATTATCTTTTCAGGGGTTTCATTTGTGTGATATTTGATTTTGTACATACACTTCTATCACAACATTCATTGGATTTGCAAGATTGGTTTTCACATTTTCAATGAAACATGACCCTGACATGATGTCAAAGAACAAAAGGGGATGCATGGATATGGATGTTTAAGAGAATTGATAAAGTCACGATGTTGAAAGTATGATCAGCCAACTTTGATGACATTGAAGGCTTTCATCTTGCATGGGCTTGAAATGTGGTTTCCCCTGAAATACTCATTCAAATACCAGAAGTAGTGAGTGCCAAGTCAATGGTGCTCAAACATCGTTCCCCTAGTGCATAAAAAGACAACTATTTGATTATATTTGTAAATAAAGGAACACTTTTGGAGGTTCCATTATAATTTATATGCAAGTGGGGCTGATCAAATCTTTTATAAAAGAAGGGTAAGATTTAAGTGGAATTTATAAGCAAGGGGATCTCTATCTCAATTATTATTAACTATTACTTTCCCTTATTTTTTAACAAGCGATTGTTTAAATTATTATAAATTAAGAAGGCGGGTTTACTGTCCTCACCAATTGACTCAACACACATATGCATTTTTTCTTTTTCTGTCAATGAGAAAATAATGAAACTAAAAGAATTAATATTGACCAACTGACTTGACTCACGTTTGTACTTTCCTTTTTCTTAGATGATAAAATAATGAAATTGAAAGAGTTAGTATTATTAAGAAAGTTCTGGCTGAGAAAGAAAAAGAAAGTGTTAAGAAAAGAAGAGTTTTCCTATAGATTTGGAAAAGGTAAATGGTTTTCCCATTCACCTTTTATCCACCTATTTTCTTTTTTATTTAGAAAATTGGAATATAAGTGGATAAAAAGGGAGTGGAAAAATCAGTCCTCTTTTGAAAAAAATAAAACTTATATGATCGAAAACGGTAAGTCATGTCATGTAAGAAAGGGCAAGTCGGTTTGTTGCAAGCGCCGCGTAATAAGAAGAGAAGGAAGGGGTGATAAAAGCAGAGCCCACCACTCACAAAACCCAAAACCCAAACCCAGGAAAGAAAAAAAAAGGAGAAACTTCTTGGTCGGTGCACTGTGCACATAAGATAAAGCTTCCAACTTTCCATCTATCCAAATCCGAATCCCAATACATCTTCCTATACGATTTGGGTCAGTTAAAGTCAAAGTTTCAGTGTGTTTTGTGTGTAATTTGTGCGTGAGAGGCCGAGGCTGTTAGTTGGAACGTTGAACCAGAGAGAGAGAGAGAGAGAGAGAGAGCCCATATTGGTTGCTATATTTATTGACAGACCAACGAAAACAAAAAACATAAAAGCAAGACCCAATTTTTTTGAGGTTTTTTCTTTGTAAGGGGAAAACATATGGACCAACTGTTTTGGCGGTCCGTTTTTGCTTCCTTGCCTTGTAAACTGCAGTGTTTTTGCCTTACTTTACTCGCCTACCCTCTTATTTATTCAACTATCCCCATGGCTTGTTTTAACTAAAGATTGTTTGTCTTTCCTTCTTTGTTTTCAGACCACTCAAACTCCAAATCGGAGATCGTGAAAATCCCAAAACCAATTGATGAATTGGTAGCCATAAATTGGGAAATATGCAATAGGCAATAGGGTAATAGGCGATATATATACATATATATAGCTGTGAGTTGACAAACAGGTGAGTGAAAGCTTAAATCTTTGGCCAGAATGTGGAGATGGTGGAGAAGCAGTGGTATGGTGATGAAGCAAGTGGTTGGTAGCAATCACCTTGGGAAGCCCAACAGCCCCTACCCATGTATTGGGCAGGTGTTTGGATTAAAGGGTTTTGCAAAACAAGAATGTGGGTTGTTGACAAATCCGGCAATATCTTCATCATCACTTATACCCAGAAGGACACTGTCATCTTCTGATGATTTCAATGGAGGAGAGATCAACAGAGGAGGAGGAGGAGGAGGAGGAGAGACCATATCTTTTGCAGAGGCCAAGAGGCTGATGAGGCTTGTCAATGTGGAGGCTTTGAAGATGAGGCTTGGTGCTGAAGGAAAAGAGGCCATACCATATTCTGATCTTATTGAAGCCTGTCAAAGCATTGGGGTTGCCAGATCTCCAGAGGAGGCTGCAGCTTTTGCTCGAGTGCTTGATGAGGCTGGTGTAATCCTTCTCTTTCGGGACAAGGTCCTCCTTCATCCTAATAGGGTATGCCTCCTCCAACTAGTTCTAATTTATAGCTTAAACGAAATTTCACTTTCAACTTATGTCATATTATGCTTTTCTCATACGCCCTTTTAGTTTTAATTTAAGAACACTGAGTGATGCCTTCGCCTCTTGGAAAAAGGGTTTGGGGCACGTTTATCCGTATTTGCATTGGTTGGCCCTCTGGCTGGCCCCTCTTCAATTCTTTTCCCCATTATTCCCTTGACCTTTTCGGTTTTTTCGTTGATGCTTTATATTTTAAAGCTGTGATAACGGGATTATCAAGTGCACAGAGGATCACATGTTGGGTCTTTATCTCTTTAGACCTACAAATTGAAGGAAAAGGAAACTAAATTAGAATTATTTTCAAAGATGAAAACTTTATAAATTCAATACCACCAAGCGTAGGAGGAGATGCACCAGGTTTTATGTTAATTAACTACCCTGTTATGTCTTAGTATCCCATCAAAAAGCTCAAATAAATCTCTGACTATAAAGAGGTTCCTCTGGTTTCCCCCTGTGCTTCGGAATTTGGGCAGATCCCAGCAACTTGTCTTCGTGTGCTTCTTGCTCAGTTTTTATGTATTCACCAAACGCAACATAGTATTTTGATAATTCTTTTGGGGTTCAATCTATGTGCTTTTAGCTTCTATTGTTCCACGTCTGTGATTGTGATTTTGAATTTTTACATTAGTACTTTGGCAGTTTTATGTGGTGTTTAGACTTCTCATCTTTCAAGTCTAATGCAGAGATTCCAATACCAATTACAGGATCCATTCTGTTTGGTTTTTTGTGGATTTAGGAAGAGTAATTTGGTTTTGGATATGGATAAGTAATATTCCACAATATTATGATTAGTGCTGGCATTGTCCTTTTGTATTCATCCCTGCATCATTCTGGTATCTTTACTGACCTCATTTAGTTCATTGGTCTAGCCACTGACACATTTTGTTGCTGGAAAGGCATTTTACCTTCTATGGAAAATCGACAAAAAAAAAACCTTCTATGGAAAATAATTTAACAAAATTTACTTACTCTACTAGCTACTTTACTTCTGTACTTCACCATCAATGCTTGCTCTAATCACTTCCAATTCGATAATTAGATGAATGCAAGTCCATTTATCCATTTTTCGTTGTTCTTCTCCTCATATTAAGGGTTCCATATGATTTCAAATTGCTTAAGAAAATCCTTCCTGCTGGACGTAATGAAGAAGATTTTGAAGGGTCTTGGTTGAACTGCTTGGGTACTTTCCAAGGCCCAAGTGTTTGCATTTGAATGGAGGTGCATAGCCATGCACCTATGGCTAGGTATCCAAAAATTTTACATCTAACTAGTTCTATGTTCTTGACATCATTACAGAGTTGAACGCCGTGTGGTTGCAAATTATTTGTTAAGTTTGTTTGTCATCTGTGCTTTGGTGCTGGCTGCTGGTTCCGCTATAACTTGTACCAGCCAAATGCAATATGCAACCTTAATTTATTGGTTTTCCCTGTTTTCTTACGTTTATGTCCATGTTGTGGTCTAGTGTTTTAAAAAGATGAGAATTAAGAATTTGAGCTAGTCATGAGAGTTTTCTTAAATACAAATGTATATTTTCGAAGGCCTTACGTTATGTTGACTCATGCTGCTCCATTTCATTCCTAAATGTTCAGGTTGTGGAGCTGGTTCAAAGAGCAGTACCCCTTGCCCTGACTCCTGAAGATGACCCCATGTGGGAGGAGCTAAAGGTGCTGCAGGAGAAGAAGGAAGAAATTGATGTGCAGGCACATAAGCAGGTTCGGCGCATTCTCTGGTCCGGTCTGGTGCTAGTTGTGGCACAGCTCGGGCTCTTTTTCAGGCTAACATATTGGGACTTCTCGTGGGATGTAGTGGAACCACTTGCATATTTCACAACAACAACTTGCATAGGCATAGGCTATGCCTACTTCTTGATCACTTCAAGAGATCCGACTTACCAAGATCTGATGAAGAGGCTTTTTCTCAGGAGGCAGAGGAAACTCATCAAGAGGCATAATTTTGATGTTGAAAGATTCAAAGCGATACAGAAAAAATGCGGCACACCTCTACATGCGAGTGCCTCGATTAAGAATCGGGTAGGCATGGAAGTGGAGCTGGACGATGCTTTACATAGGGAGTAACATTTTCCATTTTGATTTTTTTGGCGGTGGTTGGGAAAAAACGCAGGAGGTTATTAACACTTCTGTTGGTTACAATCTGGCCTCTCCTGTTTTTATGTAGGTAGGGCCCATAATTTTTGAATTTAACCCGTTGTTTCTGACCTATCTTTCAATTTTTTGGCACTATACTTAATGTCATGCAGCTTCTGCTCTAACTAGGAAGAATGTAATGGATACTGCTTTGCTTAACTAGTTGCATCCACTTTGTTCTCGTATTGGTAAGAATGCACAATGCTGCCTGTATCAAATCCCGTGTTGCTCATTACTTTCCATCATTATTTTTTTCCTTGCCTTGGGTAATATTATAGGGGATCACATTATGAACCACATCTTTGATACAAGTATGACCACTTGTACGGATACGGATCAGACGAGTTTAAGAGATGTGAAATGTGATTCAAACAGTTTACCCTTTTCTAACTTTAGATTGTGTTATTTTCATATAGAGTTCAAAATTCAGGTCTACTGAAAAGGGAAAGTAAGAACAGCAGCTGCTGAACATTGCAAATAAATTATAATCATATTGGCTCTCGCTATCAAGTAACCAAAACATGTTTCAAAGGACAAGCCCATTAAGCAATTTGACAACCTTAAAAACAAAGGAGAATTAGATGATCATATACATGTTGTTCTTTCTATATATCAGAAAGTCACCTTCAAGACAACCGAGTAGATCAATGACAGATTGCTCTTCAGATCCATTGAAGTGCTCCAAAATCTCGGAGAGAGTAACCTGCAAAGCATTCACGTTTTTGTTATTTAGTTTTTACATTGCCATGCTGTCAAAGAGTAAGGGTAATAAATATTTTCATTTGACTAAGTTGACTTACCCCATCTTTGTTCTTAAGCCAATTGAATAAGGAACTCTCTGTTGCCTTCAATGCAATAGAATTTCCGTCATCTGGACTAAGTTTTTGGCGTTTCTTTGAGAGTGCATCCTCAAAATGTACTTTGGGTAGCTTTACTGTTTGTCCCCAGGTCAAGGGAACAGAAGCAGTTTCTTCATTTTCACCCAAGGTTGCAACTGAGTTTTGGACCAAGGTTTCAGCTTCACAAGGTCCTTCCATGTGGGATGTACAAGTAGAACATGGTGACAATTCTGTTTCCTTGTTTGAAAGTTGACCAGCTTTTTGTGCATCGTGGAGGTTAGATGGAATCACTTCCAGAGATATTCCATACTTTTGCATTGCCAGGCAAGTCTTGATGTGTCCATAACTTATCTGGCATAGTCAAACAGTTTCAATCAGATTCTGGAACTAAATGGCCTGTATATATAAGTATTAAGTGCATATAAAAATAGATTCAAGTGACACAGACACATCAATCACCATAATTAAATGAGAACTCCCAAAACAAGGGAAAGGTTTTGAAGCTCACATCTTCTGGTAATTCTTCTTTGATAGGCTTCAACTTTTCACTAGAGCCAACCTTTGAAATGGCACACTGAATATCTGAGAAAACTTTATACGTCAGCCCAACCTCGTCGCATAATCTGATCCAATCAATTTCACATCCTTCTTGAGCAGCGTCCATCAGATATTCATGAACAGTCTGCTCTTTAATAGGAGCAGGTCTACCAGGGAAGTTCTATGATTGAAAAAATTGAAAGTTCAATGGGATTGAAGCATGAAAGAAAGGTAATAAACCGTAGTAAATACTGAATATTGAAAAGCATACAGCAATTTTCCGAATTGAGAGACCCTCTTCATGCCACATCTTCCAAGCTTCAAACTTAGCTGTCGTTAACTTTTTTGGTTGGTTGGATACTGGACAGACTTTTCTTGTAATAGCAGTTTGTACAGTTGCCTCTCCATCCAACATAAGATTTAGTCCTTGTGATAGATCCCTGATGATATGAAGAAAATTGTTTCCATGTGCCACTACAAGGTGCTACAACATATATAAGGTTGACATTTAGCCTTCATATATAATAGAAAAAGTTGAAAGAGTAGGAAAAGTTAAATGGAAAAAAAAAGGTTCCTTTTATGTTTTTTCTCGGATGAAGTCATTGAATTTTATATATAAAAATTGCAGGATGCACTAAGCTATGACTAGGTGGAAGGAGAACCCAACCAACTGTTTGTTCAGTGAAGGAAACAGAACCAGGATATTGTTAAGGACCAGCAGAAGTTTAGCGCATATTATATACTCTCTTGCTTAGAAGTGCAACACTTCTCTACATTTGATCTGCCTTTGAGGCATTTGAAAAACATTCAGGCATTTACAAAATTCAACTCTTGCAGAAAGAATGCTTCTAGTATTGAATTGAACCATGCATTAAAGCGTGTGTAGAAATTACACGTTACTCCAGTAAGATTATTTAATATACTTTGAGTTTATAATTATTATTATTTGCATTGGCAAGGCATTGTAGTGTTCAACCCTGCCAAAAAACTTTTGGCTAGTTAGTTGTGCCCATGTCCAGTAAATATTCCAGATAGCACTAGAAGCCATAAGTAAAAGTGTGGCAGAACTCAAAAGACGTATCAGTCTCCAAACCTGTTTCACATAAATGTGAAACTTTGATAATGTATCAAAACCTCATAGTTAAGAATTTGCCATTTTGAAAAGAAAATGTTTAACTATGAGGGCTTAATTAGTTTGCTACTCAAAGCTAAGATCCTGGTTAAGAAATGATTTGCTATTGCACTGGTGATAGTCATATATACAGAAAGCTTTGCTATTGCCCCCTACAAGACATACCTGATTGACACCATCAATGTTTGCTAACCTTGCTTTGGTAGATGGTCTTGTTAAAGCAATTTTTTTGATCGTTTGATCACCACAAATAGCATATCTGCAAAGAAAAAAAAAAGGATGAAACTCAATGTTTGGTTTAAAAAAAAAAAGCTTTCTAGACAAATTATTGAATAAATTATTTCAGATTGGTTGACTTCATTATATAATGAAAAAGAGATCCTACGGTGCAGTTCCAATGGCTCTTGCAAGCTTCCTTCTCTCTTCTAGAAGCAGGTGGTAGAGTTGTTTCTCAGCCTGAGAGCAACAAAAATGCATAACGAAGGTAAAAGTACGAATGACCAAATAATAAAACAGAGAGATGCGAAACAAACATGCGAAAGAAAAACTTTGGACCCACATTTGTCAACATGCCAAGAGCAACCATAACAACTTTATGTTGTTTTTCAAGTACACATGCCTCACTGGTTCAGTCATCTAAATTTTTCTGGCAACGTTTCAAAGGATGCTGAAGGAAAGGAATAACTACTGAATAAAAAGGACAAGGATGATTTACTAGATTTGCCGAGAAAAGAGATTATATTTTTAACTTTCCATGGTTATGGCGTGTTTGTTAAGGCATGCAAAACAAGAAACTTCTTTGGGCAGATCTGATGCCAACCTCTTCTCAATGACTCAATTTATACAGTCAAGGATGACAGCAGACAACGATGAAAAGATCGAATATTTGAGGTGAATGAACATAATAGTGCTAAAATTACCAACCTCTGAACATCCTTCACATTCCACAGTAGCCAAACTTTTAATTTCTCCAACTTCGCCTGAAGCATGTTTATTGTCCTCATCATCGACCATTTCACTGGTCACTGGCAAGACTAGGGGTGCTTGATGATCAGGCCCAGCAGAGCTAAGAAATTGGTACCCTTTTGGACTAACACTGATGCATGAGAAAAAAAAATTCTATCAATTTCTTTTTCGAGTTTTGTAAAAGTAATTTAAGAAAAAGAGAAAGGACCTATTATCAATGACAGAGAAGGGTCATTTTCTGATGGCATCCAATATCATTAAAAAGCATAGACTTGGAAAATATTCATTATAAAGTTTTATGTTTTACAAAAACAGTATAAATGAGAGAACACTGTACCTTACAGTTCTGTATATGTCATTTACTGTTTCCATCAAATAACCTGTATTATGTAGAGAAATTAAATTCCATTTAGGGCAAGAACTGAATATATGAAGCCTTAACATATAAATCAGATGAATAATCAATGACAATGAACTTATGTAGTTAATAAAACAAACTGCTTATTTCTCAGTCTCACTACTTATCAGTTGTAACTACGTAGCTAAGACTTCTAAAAATTCTACAGATGCATAGTGAATGAAATTAAATCCATCAATAGATGTACTTATGTCCTAGTAAAAGCTATATCACACCCTTTGCAAGCTAAAACAATCCAAATACCAATGATTCTGAGGGATGTGAAATTGTCACCTCAATGTAATGGTAAAGAAGATAGCGCTAACCTAGCAAACTCTTATTTAAATGATATATGAGGTATCATGTTTCAAAACATGTCAGTCATACAACCCAGACTCTACAGTTTATGGAGCAAAAGTGTAACAACTGAATGACAAAATAACCCAATGGAACTCACCAAGGGTACAGTAATAAACAGATATATGGAAGGCAGAACCCACTAATCTGAACCTTACAGTAGGTTCCACATTCTACTGGTAGAAAGTTCATGACAAGGTTATAAAACTACCCCTAGACGTAACATATAAGAATTGGTGAATTTCTTAAGCATTCATATGCCTAAAGTATTAAAAAGTCAAACATTATACTTAGAGCAATGAGACCCATTGATAGAGTATTAATAATTTATAAAGATCTTGTTGTGCATTAATTAGAGTTCACTATAATTAAGAAGTGTGTCCTCATATACCAGAAGAAATTAATTGGTAACCAAGTGCTTTCCACCAATTTGATGAATAGTCCTTCCCAAGTCCATGTAGTGGAAGCTTGTCATATTGGGGATCAATAATTTTTTTCGCCTGTATGCCATAGGGAAAAGTCACTATCATCAGTAATACAACAACCACACAAAAGTTGAAAAGGAAACAGGAAATGAAAAATGATGGGAGCTTTCAGAAAGAGCAGAGGTTGACAGAAGCTAATTGTATACAACTGTGACAATTAAACCAGACTTCAGCAATTCCTATCAAACACTACAAACTTCCACTCCTATTTTTTTTTTTTAAACAAAGAAGTTACAATTGTCAGCTACTGTCACTCACATAACTCGATCACTAGCAAAAACATAAATTTCTCCTTCTCCGACCTTTTCTTTTTAATCTATTTTTTTTAGGTGGCAGAGTTGAAGAAATATCTTGGATAGGAATGAGACCATGAGATCAAAGGTCAAAGCAAAATTTATCCATACTAAAGCATTTTCAACTCTTTGAACTCCTGGATCATTGAAAGCTAAACATTTATATTTGAGATTCTTGTTTTAAGCCACTAAAAGTAACAAATGAAAAAGCGCAAAAGCCAATAAAAAAGAAGGAATGAACTAATTATGCACCTTTATCAATGATAAACATATGTTTCAAAATAAAAACAGATAAAAACTTACTCGAGAGCCACGAAGAATGTCTACAGGCATATTGAGACCCCATTTACTCCCACATGATTGAATGCAGGCCATTAGAAGAAATGCTTCTCTAGACATGTCCCGCTCCCTCTTTGAGGAAATGCAGTTATCACAAATACCTAAAAGAACAATTCAATCAATCGCATAATAATTGGTTCAATTTAAGCTGAAAGCTTATCTATAGTGGAATACTGATATGATGCTATAGCTGTAAAACAATTATTTTTCATTTTAATATTGTAGCTTAAAAACATTTTGAGAAACAACTTAAACGACAATTAAACTATCAAGCTATCAAGCAGTCCAATCATGTTGCACATGAAATTTTATCATTGCTGCCATGTCCACCACCAGCATGTTCTACTAATTTAGTAATAAAAAAAAAGGTCCAGAATTTTCCCTAACAAAGAAATCCCTAGCATCAAAAGCTAGCAGTGAGTAAATTAGGCAGATGATCGGACTATAGCACATGAATACAAGTTGAAACCTAAACACTGATATTTAAGGAGACTTGAACACATTCATTTTAATAGATAAAGAAGACCCATACCACATTTATCAGCTGAAACTTTTTCCCCAAAGTGACCAAGCAGGAACTTCCTTCGGCAAGTTGTCAGTAAACAATACTGTTGTGCTGCCATCAATGACTCAACAACAGCTCTACGTTGACTTTCCTGGCAATTAGCAGCCAAAAAACCATGAGGGCAGTGAAATGGATTCAAACACAAGCTTAACAGCAAAAAACATGCCAAAAAGAAAGCCACTTTCAAATGAAATTAACCAACAAATTCAGTTACATAACTTGCTCATGTATTGCATTAAAGAAAATTTGGGAAAATATTAAAGAAAATCTTCAAAGCATATTTAGCGACATCCTACAAGAGAAATGACAGAAACACTTACTGTTTGTAACTCTCCAACATAAAAGTCAGATTTTGCAAAGTCACTTCTAGTGTAATAAAGCCAGCAAACAGACGCCACACCATCTCTGCCGCAGCGTCCACTTTCCTGGTAATAGGATTCCAAACTCTTTGGGCACCCATAATGTATCACTTGCCTTATGTTTGGCTTATCAATACCCATGCCAAAAGCAATTGTAGCAACCATGACATCTAATTCGTCTCTTATAAATAATCTGATGAAAATGAATAACAAGCATGCTCAGTTTAATAAGCATCATGTCAAGTTTGCTGCAATGCAAGGTTAAGAAAGGGAAGGGTGCTGTAGTCAACAATTACACTAATAGCACATGGAGCAACTATAATTGTTACTCTAAATACACATGGAATATAAGTGATAACCTATGGGACTCTGCACGAGCCTTACTGTCCATTTGACCATGATAGATTCCAGCCTTAATACCTAGCTCCTTGAGTGACTTGAATACCTAGGGAAGATAAGGTGATGAAAAACATTATAGGACATATAAACCAATTCTTTAACAAATTACATTCATGAGTAAAACAAGACATTGATATAACTTACCAGAAACATGATACATTATGAACTATAAGTTACATAGATATAGTACACACATAAAGATAAGTATGTCGATAGGTGGTAATCGTTTAACTATAAAATGTCGGGACAATGAAACATGGCTGAGTTGGTAAGAATTTATCATATTTTAGATTTCATACTTAAAATTCGAAATTAAGTTTATGATATAGAGCCTCCTTATAATGAAACTTCACACATTTTAAAATTTTGATCTATTAATAGGAAGATATTAAGAAAACCCTCCTAAATTTTTTTTAGTTAACCATGAATCGAACTTGATTTCATGCGTTAGGAACACCTGGTAGGTTATATGTGCTATCCCATGTTATTATACTTGGATAGTTGGACCAAATAACATTGCTTCAAAAAGGGACTTGGAAAACTTTGAAGTGTCCATGTAGCGTAAGGTCTACCAAAAGAGGCATCCCTGACTTAGCTAGATAATTAGAATGAGTCTCCAGTTCAACCGAACTAATTGAACTAAGCTTTGTCCTAAATAGTACAATCATCCTGACTTGGTTTCTGGAAATAATTAAACGAAACACTGTAAACTAAATTGAATTCATGCTCAATACATCAAAATATGGAAATGTCAGTTAAGTATTATCTTTTTCTTTTTCAGTCCTAAGTTTCTTGGATAATTGACAATTAACCATTCTTGGAGACCATTTCAGGATACACTTATCCCGTACACATGTCAAGTATAATATAAAGCAGATAAAGAACGTACCTGCTCAACATCTTTAATTGTTGTGCAGTAAATGATGGTTGAACCATCTCTGCGTACAAATTTTGAAACTTCTTGCACTAGCTCATGAACAAATGATTGACCACGATTGAATGACTTGACACCATAAAACAGATTTGGACGATCAAATGAGCCTATGGTAACGTATGGGTTTTGCATCTTCAAGGAATTAACAATGTCCGTTCGAACCCTGGAATAGTTAAAACCAGAGAAGATGAATCATTGTAGTCTTCCTAACAGAAAAGCCTAAAAAGCAAACTAATGTCAATAGTGAAGAGACTCCAGGTGCAGGATTATTATAGTTTTTACCAATCGGAAAGAGAGTATAGTCATATATATATTAAGTTACAAAAGATCATAAGAGTACGGGCCAAGTAACAAAAAAAATTCATCTGCCATTATTCCCTAGGCTCTAGTAAATTGCAAAAAGGTCATAAGAGACTAGTTCACTTCCTAGTTCATATATTGTCCTGCTAACTTACGAAGTTCCCAGGGTCAGCAGAATTAAAGGAACAAGAAGGAGACCAAGAAAAGAAGACACAGATTTCTGTTATGATATATGGTACCAAAAGCAGATAATACAAACTTGCTATGGCAATAGTGTGTTGTAAGTTTTATTGCTTGAATTCTGAGGATGTTAAGCAAAATGAAGCAATACTCGAATCGAAAAGCAAGAGTTGATAAGAAAATTAGAAGCCCAGAGAGAGAGAGAGAGAGAGAGAGAGAAACCTACTTTTCAGTAGCAGTCGCAGTTAAGGCAATAAATGGAACATCAACAAGAATGCCACGTAACTTGTCTAATTTCTTGTATTCCACCCTGTACAGCCACAAAGAGAAATCTTCAGAAGATGATTATTACAAGGAACAAATATAGGAAAAAGAAACAATAAACATTATACTAGGTAAAGAGCAAAAGTGCACAAAATTCAGGTAAATGATCAAAAAGTGGAGAGCATTATTATTTGTAGTTTGTACCAAGTTCACAAGAAATTCAGGTAAATGATTCATCAGTAGAGAGAGAGCTATTTGAAAATATTATAGAGATGGCAACCTGGCACTAAAGGCTCAATAACATTAAGGAAATTGTAGGCATAAAATAAATCATTACAAGGAACAAAGTCAACACATGAACCTCTAGGAGATGAGCAAAAAGACACTTATTTCAAGGAAGGCATGCATTAAAATAGTAAGTCGGGAACAAGAAACTAGCCCTAGTGCAAGCACCCAAAAGACCAGGCAACTTCAGCTGAAAACTGACATAGGATCAGAATAAGGAATTAAATTTGTTGATCCCAATCCCATTCCTAGCAAGACAGGTTGCAGGATTAAATCACAAGGATGACCATGTAGTCAAATAACTGAGACTGATACCAAAACAAGTTTCACAGGCCAGAGGCCCAAAGTTCATAAACTAAGTCTACGAAAATCAAGCTATTAAGATTTACTATAGAAAGAACCAATAAAAATCAAACCTGAAATCATGGCCCCACTCCGATATGCAATGTGCTTCATCAACAGCAAACAAACAGATTCCAACACTAAGCAATTTTGACCAGAAACTGCAAAGAAGACATAAGATTCAGGAAACCAATTTCTATAAGAAAACAAATGCTAGAATATAACATTGACGTCGTAATGTCCACTATAATACTTCCGAGTGTCAATAAAAATCTTGATAATGGAAAAACTATAAAGTTTTCATCCAAAACACGCATGGGAAGAAATTTCAAACTGGTAAACGTCAAGTAATAAAAGTAGTAAAGTACCTGGCAGGAATCAAGCATGCCTTTTCTGGGGTCATGTACAAAATATCAAATTGTCCACTTTCAGCTCTGTTCTGGACAGTGGAATCTGTTTGACTACTTCCCATAAACTCAGCTCTGATTCCTCGTTGTTTCAAAGACATTACCTTTAAACAAAAATTTAAAAAAGTTTAAGATAACATGCAATTACTAATTACTAAGTTTGAACATAAACAGAAGTAAAGTGACATGATTATTAAGCACTAATCAACAACAACAACAACAACAAAAGCAACAAGCTTAGTTCACCTGATCTTGCATTAAGGATATAAGAGGGCTCACAATCACACCAGTCTTTCCAACAACCAAAGGAGGCACTTGATAGCTGTCAAAAATCAACCCAATAAATCAAACAGGTCTGAAAGCCTACTAAAACGATAGAGAAAAAGGAGGAGGCTTTACCACAAGGACTTGCCGCTTCCAGTGGCCATGACAATCAATGAGTCGTTTCCCTCTATGATTTTCTCTATCACGTCCTTTTGGTATGGCCGAAATGAAGAAAACCCAAAGTATTGCTATACCCAAAAAAGAAAAGAAAAAGAAAAACTACAAAATGACTAAACTTGAATTTTCCTTTTAAAGATTAAAAAAGGAAGAAGAAGATAAGCTCGTCACCTTGAGAACGGCCTGCATGGACTGCATTTTTATCATTTTATCAGCTTTTCCGTTTGAGACGATCAGTGTAGTTCAGGACCAGGGAGAAAGAAATGCTTTTTGAGTTTTTGAGCTTTTTTTTGGGCGTTTGAGGTTTTGGGGGCATTAAGTAGATAATATATATAGCCTCAAAATTAATTGGTTAAAGCAATTACCAGTACAGTGCCACCTTCTCCCGCCATTTCTTTGAGGAAGAAATCCGGACCCACGGCCCAAATAACCGCAGAGATTGCCCAAGTTTTCATGATCCAAGCTCCATTTGGGCTTGCAACTAGGGGCCTAAGCCCCAATGTGACTATTTTCTTGTTTCTATCTTATTTATTTATTTATTTAAGTTGTGGATCAATATCCTAAAAGAGATATTAAGATGCAAAGGACCCACTAGTGTTATGGTTTGGAGCAATTGCTCCCTCCATGAAAGTCTTGGGCTCAAGTCTCAGCAATCATGTAGTGTGTGTAAGTTTAGTATATTTTAGTATATTGTCGCCCCTCTCAATAAAAAAATGTTCTAAAAAAAAATTAAAATGTAAATTATATTTTGATCATATATTCTATCTTGGGTTCAGTTTGTGGCAAGTGGTAGGTGGACCTATTGATTAGGCCTATGTTTTTTAAAAATTTGTGTATGTGACCGTAACACCACGTGAACTCAATGGAATTGTGAACCTTAGCTTACACTCCGCGAATCCGAGGCTTAAGACATGAATTTATCACAACTCTGCGAAACAAGCAAAGTCAGCTCACCAGCTTCTGAGCTTAGAAGAGCAGCTATTACATAACCAGATTCTGCAAATATTTCTCTAACTTGGCAAAGTCTGAGCATAACATACCAAATTGTCTCACAAGAGAAAATTTCCACGCCAATTAAGACTTAACTAGCTACATAATGCATAACGTCAACCATTTTATCTCTTTTGGCAAACATAGAAATGATAAAGAAAACATAATTTCTCTAGCAATCAATGATAAGTTCCGATTTTAAGTTAACACAACTGAACTATGATGCTTGGACCCTAATCCAGCTAAAACCATAGCAAACCATCCAATGAGCAAACCATAACTAAACTAGGTTGAAAATATCCAGTGAGAAATAAATTACATATTGCGTTGCAAGTAGGAACATCTACATTCTACAAGAACAACTTTCTGTATTCTTCTGCTTCTTGTGCCATTTCGTCAAGGCTTCTGTCCTTCCTGTCCTTGTCTAAATCAAGCTTTTGCTTTAATTCCTTCTCCTTTTCATCTAGCTATAACATTGATGAAATACAGAAAGTAAATACAGGAGTCCAAAATGTAGGAATTAGGAAGTGTTTGATAAACAGTGAAATAAATGTCGAATCTTACTGCATCGTAAATCTCATCATTCTCCCGAAAGTCGCCACCTTTCCGTGGGATGATATGGATATGAACATGGGGCACAGTCTGTCCAGCTTGGGGTCCATCCTACAGTTCAAATAATGATGATGCAGTTGGCTTTAGGGGACACACGAGCTTGAATATATGAAAGAGAGCAAACCTAAAAGCTTGTAGGAAGTTTTGAAGTACGATCACAATGAGATTTTACATAAGATATCTTGTGGTTTAATCAACAAGTACCGTTAGAGTAAGGAATAGCTTAGTAACAATAACACATTAAAACATTTAAATGATCCCATCCCTAAAGATCTCAAAGGAAAAATAACCGAAAACCTGGCCAAACAGATAAACATTGACATCAATCGGAAAAAATTAAAGGTCTTCCATGCTTACTTGAATTGTAAGTGTGAGAGACGATGCTTTGTGGTAGGTCTCAAGCCGACTACCAACCTTTTGCGCTGTGATCCAAAGATCACTGGTCTCATCAGTAGAGAGATCAACAAAGCGCTTCACTTCACGCCTTGGGCAGACAAGCACATGTACATGATGTTAAGTCTATACCAAAGTTGAAGAATCGACCATATTAAGATTATAGTTCTACAACAAAATGGGTATAATTTGCACACATAATTATGCAAAAGAGGACTAATCAAAATGTTGGGCGGGTATATAGGCACGCAAGTGCAACAATATAAATACACATGATGCTTGGTCATCCTTCAGCCAAATAAGCAGATGAGATAAGCACACATATAGGTCCACGGCAAACTAGATACAGAGCTGTGGAACAGGCTCTGCCCAAATAAACCAGTCAATATCTTTTAATCAAAATGATGCACTTAGAAGCATGACATTGAGTATTGCAACTAGCAGTCCACTATCGATTACATGTCAGTGCCAAGGAGAAACCATTTTGGACCCAAAACCAAGCCTGATAAAAAGACCCCTTTCTTTGAACTCATATCTTGAATTCACAAACATGATCCAGTCAATCAAGAAGTTGGAACTCATATGTTGTCTTTTTTCAAGCAAGAAAAGGAACAAAAGAAATAAATTTCCCAACTTTTTTTCTTCTACAATATTGCCTTGACTGATATCAAAACAACACTATAATTCAGACCAAAGAAAAGGATATGACCTGCAAACGAAAAAAGAGAAATGGATCATCAAGTGCCTAATTTTATATTTACTTTCATGTTTTAATATAGTGCAAGATAAAGATGAATACCAGGAACAACAGGACGCAAGTTGACCAGGGCATAGGATAGATGAGTAGAGTAAAACACTTCCCTGCTGTCAATCTTGTAAGGGCCGAACGTAAATTGCTCCAAAGCCATCTGTATCCATTTTGCAGCAAAACCCAAATCAAATTCAAAACACCAACAACAACAACACAACAAAAACAAGTCATAGTTGAAATTGGTCTTACCTTGGTGGAGGTGGTGAAGAAGGAAGGATCAGGGATGCCTCTGACTCTTGACGAACGTGTAATGAAACACCCAACAACACTGGAAGCCACGGTTGAGAACAACATTTGCGCTTGGAGTTGAGCTGATACTGATTCCTCTTTCTGGGTTTTGCTCCCTTGGGCCCTGTGTTTAATTTTCATAACGTATGGGCCTCGATAAGCATGTTCAAATCCAATGGGCTGGGCACGTGCCTCTCTCTTCTTTATACCACATAGCCAGTTTAGTCTGGTTGTGGCTCGTCTGCAATGGGATTGCAAATGCAGTTGCTTTGCTTCCTCCATAAGCACATGGAGCATGACATCTCTAATGTCTGCCCTGCCTTCCGTTGCCTCTTCTTCTTCATCTGGGTTAAGGTTAAGAGCGTCCAAAGTGGCTGTGCTGCGCTCTTTTACTGGCCTTGCTCCTCCTAAACCCCTTCTCCGCACGATTGCTTCACCAGGTAATTTCTCAACCTCCCACCCCTTCTACTCTTATTGATATGGAAAATGAGAAATGTTTATTTTGGATTGTCTTTCTGTGAAGGTTCACCAAAGTACCTTGATTTAGTTGTTCTTGCGGCTTTTGGTTTTTTTTTTATTACTTACTTTTGCTGCTTCTTCAGTCCTCTACTTTTGATCTTTTGCTCTATTAACTTGTTAGTGGTTGCAGTATGTTCTGCTGTTGATATTGATATACAAAGTTTGCTTAATTTCCTCCTTTTTGGATAAATTTTGTTAAAGAACCAATGACAAAAGCTTACACTTTATGAAATTGGCCAACAATGTGTGTCAAGTCAAGCCTATACAAAATGCAGACATAAATAGAACATTTGCCTACAGCCTAACTCTAAACCTTGCAATTAACAAATAAGTGGGGAATGGGATGGGAGGTTTCGAACCACACCTGCAACCAGAATTTTGAGCCAACATTGTATAGAAAGGCAACAATTCTTATCCACCTTTTGTCCTATTAGATTACTCATGAAATGCCCGCATCTGTATAACATTTATATGCGCTCAGTTTCAGCATTTTTTGTTCTTTCTCTTAGTTTTATGTGACGGTTTGATGGGACCTGTTTACAAGTGTTCCATTCTTTATCTTGAATTTTATTTTTCTACGTTGTTGGCACAGAATTTAGCATCTTTGAGCATTGTTTTACTACTATTGACAATGGTGGTTGAGTTTTTGCCATGAGACATGGGAGGCGAGTCCCCAAAATTGGCCCCCTGACCAATGCCGGGCACTGCTGCGAGGCCTCACAACTCAGCTTCTTAGACACGGTCGTATCAAAACTACCAGAGCCAGGGCAAGCGCAATGCGGAAGTACATTGATAAGATGATCACATTGGCAAAGGATGGAACTCTTCATAAAAGGAGGGAAGCTCTTGGATTTATCTACGAGAAGCAGATTGTGCATGCCTTGTTTGCAGAGGTTCCAGACAGATATGGGGAGAGGAATGGAGGGTATACAAGAATTGTTAGAACTCTGCCAAGGGGTTAATGCGCCTATGGCCTACATTGAGCTTGTCTAGCTTTTGGCTGCAAACAATCTCTCATGTATTGCCTTCCGTAGTGCAAATATAAGATGTCTAAAGCTTTTCATGCAAACAATCGCATAAATTGCTTTTTTGGATGCTTGCAGCTCTGTTCTATTTGTTGTGTCATCTTCAGATTTGTCTTTCCGCTCCTCCCGGCATTTTTTTGCTGTAATTGGTGCTCTGCTTGATGCATTTTCTTCCCTCTTGTGGCCACGGATACACATAATCTGCTTGTTCTTTGTGTAAGAATTTGAAGAAATAACAATGCTTAAATATGACAAAATGGATGTCCTACTTGCACCATCTCAGCCATGTGGATGGACCATGATGTTCAAATCCACAATTAGTTGGTTTTTTGAACTCAATAAACAAAGAGAAAACACATACATAACATAATTGAATCTGCACACAGGGTAACACCCTTAACACAGCAGGTAGTTTTGTCGATCATGGCTCCGGCGTGCAATTACAAACCAGTCATGAACGTTTTAGGTTGTCAAATTGTTGTTAACTGGTTGATAGATACAGGCGTAAAACCATTACTGTAAGCGGGTTGCTTGGGTTGGTTGGCAATGGAGTTTTATTAAAGGAGAAATAGGTGTGAAACTACCCTTCTCATTTTTCTTTTGGCCTGAACTAACATACACCCTTTGTCCTTTCATTCATTACTTTTCATCTTTTCTTTGTTGTTAAGATTGATCTAAGAGTCTGAAGGCATATATGTATTGTTCTTGCAATCAAAACCAAGTGACTTAAGGGAAGCAAAATACAAGAGTAAGAGACAAAGGATGCAATGAAAGAGACAATCCAACTTCAAAAGTATGATGACATTTTTTTTTTCTCTTGATGGGAAAATTTTGAAGAGTTTGAATGTGACAGCAAGGCAACATAAAGTGAAAACACATAAAAAGCCAGGGGAAAAAATATAAAGATAATATACATGTTTTTTGTATAATGAAAAGATAAATGTAGATAACACTAGATAAGGTTTTGGCTCTGTTTATTACATCGAAGGAGACACGGGGGAAGAAGAACAAGAACAAGGAGAAATGTCAGGCGTGGCAACTCTTGGTCAGGCATGCTGGGCTGCTGCCGGCGTGAAGGTGAAGAAGGCAAAGACCGCCATTTCCCAAGCCCAAATTCAAAACCAAAAACCCAAATATTTAGCTCTTCCCTTGTCAGCTAATTGCAGCTGCAACCTCTTCTCCTTCAGCCCCAAAGCCATCACCAAACCCTCCTCCTCCTCATCCGTCCGTACATCTGTCGCCGCCGTAGACTCCGACCAGCTCAGCTCCTCCGATTCCGCCGAAAAGGTTCAGTCTTTCATATAAATTCAACTTTTAATTTAATGGGTTTTGATTTCTCATCCAAGAAGGCAAGAACCTGTTTTGAATTTTGGGGTTTCATCTTTGTTCTCAATGCAGCAAAAGGCGAGCAGGTACTATTTCGTTGTTGCGAATGCCAAGTTCATGCTGGACGAGGAGGAGCATTTCCAGGAGCAATTGTGTGAGCGGCTTCGCTACTATGGAGAGCGTAACAGAGAGCAGGACTTTTGGCTTGTGATCGAGCCTAAGTTCTTGGATAAGTTTCCCAACATTACTAAGAGATTAGGAAGACCTGCTGTGGCTCTGGTTTCGACCAATGGACCTTGGATTACGTAAGCGCCCGCCACCATTTTCTACTGAGCTTTGCTTGTTTCCAGTTTGGTGTTTTGTTTGCTTGCAGCCTCTTGCACTTCATATGCACGTTCATTTAGATAGCCATTGTTGCAAGCTAAACATATTTTGTTACTTTAATTGGTGATGTAGTAGAATCACAGGCTGAACCAAATCAATTGTGCAAGTAACTTTATTATAAGAAGTTGGCTTGATCACTATCATAGAACTCATTGTTAGACGACCATTAGAATCCGAAAGCTTAATCTGTTAGAGAAACGGTATATCAAGCTGACAACGTGTTCGTGTAGAGCCCCATTCTACACGAGCGGAGGTAGACAAAGAGAAGCATAAATGAGCAAATGGGGAATAGAGATTAGAGGTTTTGAGCACAATGTTATCAAGCTAAGCCCCAATAGTTTAAGCTGTTAGAGAAATGGAGTAACAATGTCATCAAGCTAACACCTTGACTTATGATAAGTATGACTTTGTAGATGATTTAAGTATATTGTTTCATAGTTAAATATGCCAGTATAGCCCAAGAAATTACAGAATATGAAAAATCTTCATGTGGTAGAAATAGAAATATGAAAGTTGTGACTCTTACGAGGGATAATAATAATGTCCCTCTTTATGAACCACACACATCAACTGATAATGTTGTATGGCTGCAGGTTTATGAAGCTGAGACTGGACAGAGTGCTAGCAGAAAGTTTTGAAGCTGAGAGTCTAGAAGAGGCATTGGCCTCCACTCCAACCAATATTGAGTTTGAGAAACCGGAGAAATGGGTAGCACCTTATTCCAAGTACGAATCAGGGTGGTGGGGGCCCTTCTTGCCGCCAGGATCGAACGAGGAGGCCAAAGTATAAATCACTTTTTTTCCTTCTTTTTTGCCTTGCTCTTTCAATCTTATCAACATGGGTTTTGTCATCTATTACTAACTGGAGTGGAAATTGATGCATGTAGCTAATGAATAGTTTTGGGAGGTTAGCACCTCAGCTAATAAATTTTAGTAGTTGCTATGAATGCGTGTGAAAAGAGGTTCAAAATCAAGAAACTAGCTTTGTCTATGTCCATAAAAACAGATATGTAACAGTTTATATGAAGTTGTACCTGTCCAAAAAGGAGGAAGTAGCCTTGTTTAGAAATTTGCATCAGAAACCAAAATTGGAACAATACATTTTCTCTCATATAACAAGGATGATGAATGATTACTTACTCCTCAAGTAAAACTAAACAAGGCTACTAGCAAAACAGGTAGAAAGCAACATATATATTTTCCTTTCTACATCTTCATTTTACAGATTTGATCAGACAAATAAAGTAAAATTAACTGACGGAACAAAACGAGCAAGAACGACATATGAACTGTACCGACTGTATGAAGAGGAAGGGTGCAGCAGAACCTCAAATAATTATTGTTGCTTCCTATTCTTGGAAGAAATTACACTCTTTTTTAGTTTTTGGATAACTTTTTCATCCAACACTGCGTACTGCTTGTTTATTGCAATTAGTGCTTTCTCTGCAAAGGAGTCAACGCTATCCTCCAGGTTGTCATACAGCGCTGGCACTATCATCAGTATCACAAACACTGCACAACCAAGAAGAAAGATTCAGCACTCATCTCTGCTAACATAATAAGCAAACTAAAAATAAACCGTTGTTGACTTGACACTAAGTGGAAATCACCAGGGAAAAAACATAGCAAACAATATCAATTTTTGTAAAACAAAAAATTACGACAACAACGATGGAGGAGATCACCGGGGACTAAAACCAAGTGCAGCATGAGGAAACAAAGAAAGCTATCTATCCAACTTCCTAGCCAAGAAAAAGCTGGAGCTGATACCAACCAATGTAGAGGAAACTCAAGAAACTGCATAGACGTCCGACAACAGAGAGAACCCACAAAACCACCGCCACCTGCAAATGAGTTCATCATGTCAAAGTTGCAAGATTAAATCAATATTTACTATCCTTGCAGCATAAATAAAGCCTAAGTGGGGACGAAAAGGTCGGTACCGATAGGAAATCTCTTATGTCTGTCCCAAAAACTACATGCCGAAACGATCTTAATGCTTGATTATATGTAGCTGTCAAGGAAATAGCGGTCCTCATAAACAGATGTTGTGGTAAGATAGTCTCTGGAATTTCTGGTGGAGACCTGTTTCATCATATTCTATCCAGAAATCACAACACAGACGCATATGATGAAGGTACGAATTAAAAAAAAACACCAATCGAAATGCACTTTAAATAAAAGAAAAATAAGGAGCTCACACATAGATGAAGGAACCCAAATTGGACCACAAGAACAGGGCTGTCAATGAAAGCAATGAAGCATGGCATACAAACACAACCAAGTTATAACCTGTCCTCTCAAAGAGAAGCCATGTAAGTGTAGCACCCATAAAAATGTAGCCAGAGATCTGCTTGTTTCTCCAAAGTATAATGTCAGCAGCTGAAAAGAGACAAATGGGATCATAAATAAATCACACTCTTAGATTCACAGCAATCAGAAAAATTAAGAAAAACTACAATTACGTACATACACCGGCGCCGAGGACAACATGAAGAGGCTTCTGGCGGCCGAATAAGCGATTCTTACAAGTAAAAGACATGCAGTAATTATCAATGTCAGAGTCAGAAGAGTCTCCATTATCAAATTGGTTGTTGAGAAAATCAGAATCAGCAATATCCATATCCACGGGATCCAGCATTTCTATGAACGTTCTAATGTTTCTATGTATCTATAATTAATATTGCTACAAATTACAATTGCATCAATTACTCTTTTGACAACAACCTGCAATGCATGTGACCAACAAAACAGATTAAGAATTGCAACAATCCCATCAAACAACCTTCATTAACGCATTACTAGTTCATGCTTTCTTTCTCTCTCAAATCTGAATCCCAAACATAAATACGAGGAACAAGGAGGTTTTGTTCTTCTGGTTGGTGCCTGTTTAGCTTCCGTCTATAACTCCTCTTGCCTGTCGCCACGTGTCTTTTAGGAACATGCTATTTCACCTGTGTCCTATAGTTGTTTTTAGACCATATTTAGGATCTACATGCATAAATATGTCACACATTTGTTATATTTGATGTGATCTACAATGTCGTCCATCTAGCACTAATTGTGCATATTTCCATTTTTCTCCTAGGTTTGATGTTCCATGCCAGCATATTTGAGCTTAAACCTTCCTTTCAGAAAAACCATAAAAGTAGAGGTAGAAAAGAATTCGAAATCAGCAAACTATATTAATAATATTGTTTGAGATTTATACAACCTAATTCTTGCTTAACTTTGAAGACCTTAATTTGTTCAATATCAAGCACAATGTAGACACCCTGTGTTCTTTGATGAAGGCCAAATAACACATTGCAAACACATATTGGAGATGTCCAATCCAACTAATGGTTCACCTTAAATGGGAAAAAGGGAAGTACAAACTTGACATTATACAATACATTTATTATCATTACAATACGAGAACAAGCAATGTGAAAACATTCACCAATCCAAGGGGAAAACATAGGCTTAAAACATGCAGAAGTAAGAAGTTTATATACAATTAACCTCTCTCTCTCTCTCTCTCCCTCCTGTCTTGTTTCTCTTGAAAATCCTGATCCGATCCAAGGGAAAGCTCACAGCTTCCTCACTAGGAGATCAACTCCATGCTCTGGCTCCACAACCAATCTAGGAGCAGGTCCATGGTAGTACTTGGGAGAAAGTGAGAAGGAGAAGTTGGAAACTATGAGGGCTATGAGAACCTTGAGCTCAACAATGGCTAAGTTCTGCCCAAGACACACTCTTGGTCCAACCCCAAATGGCATGTACAAGTGGGGAAGCTTGCAAGCTCCTGTGATCCCATTTGCAAACCTATCTGGGTTGAATTTGTAGGCATCTAGGCCCCAGATTTCTGGATCAGTGTGCAGGGTCACTACTGTGGTCCAAACATTGACACCCTTTGGAACATTTATGTCCCCAAATTTCATGTCCTTGAAAGCCTCCCTTGACACCACAGTAACTGGTGGATATAGCCGCAGTGTTTCATGAATCACCATTGTTAGCTGCACACATTCAACAATAGTCAAGTTTTTATGGTAATTGATAACTGATATTACTTGCTACATATAAAAGTACGTCTAAATATGGAAAATATTCTCTTGTCAGATTGTTTGACTACCTAAATATATTAGTTGACTAGATGACAATACACAAATATGTCTGACAAAACAACATTACTCGCCTAAGTTTATGACATTTGATTCACAGTTTATAATATAAATCACGTAATCTTCCACATATTTGTTGTGAATTGGCTAGTCATGGGGTGTAGGGATGAAGTTCGGGAGCGAAAACAAGAAGGGAAAACGATATGCAGTATTTTGACACCCTTCTCATTTTTCTTCTTATTTTCACCGCCAAGCTTGATCCCGACCCCAAATGGCGAGTCAATTCACAATAATATGGACAATAGATAGTCAGCAATTAGTAACTCTTCAAACCTATATCTTAAATTCTTCAATGGTGTACAAATCTATACCTGTTTCATCTTGCGAACCATTTCGTTATCAGGAATCCGGCCTTGGCAAATCTGAAGGGCCTCTAATCTGACACGTTCTTGCCATTCTTGATTTGAAGCCAACAGCATGAGGCACCAAGTGGCTGAAACTGCTGTGGTTTCATAGCCGGCCAAGTAAATGTTCTTGCAATTATCAAACAATGAAGCGGTCTGTTGCTTCTGGGCTGAGGTCAGTGTTTCGAGCACCCTCAAGAATCATTTGCAAGAGGTCTTTCTCATATCCTGCTGCCTGTCTTTCCTTCACTACTTGCAGGATCAAAGTGCTAGCCTCCTTTGCTAATGCCCAAGCTTCCCTGTTGCTCTTTGTGGGGAGGTGTCTGCGACAGTATAATATTGCTATTAATTAGGACTGTGGGGAATTACATTATTTATATAGCAAATGTTCCATATCTCTCACACTTATATAGATAAGACTACCTGTACAAGTGGAAAAGGAAAAAAAACGCCTTTTCCCGTTGCATACACCTTCTATATGTATCTCATCACAGGATAAGAGATACTAGAGAGAGTATATGCAACCGTTTGATGTAACTTTTCATGGTGGAGATGTGATCCGCCAGAATACACATGAATGTGATACAAATAGTTTTGGGTAGTGATTTCAACACTCTTAGTTTAGCTTATTGCACTCATATCAAATTTTGATTACATATGGTACCTCATTCCAGGAACTCCAGTCAAAAAGATTTTCTTGGACATAGCCTCCTGGAGATTTCTTAGTTTCTGAAATATCTCTATCCCTTTGGAATAGTTGCTTCCAAAACAAGCTCTTGAGATAACATTGCCAGAGAAACTTCTCATGTGATTGTCAATTTTTATTTCAGCAACTCCTCCCTCTGCTTCAATTCTATTGCTCCATGAATTTATCAGAGTAGTTGTTGACTCTGTAATTAAGTTGATCATTCCCTGCAGGATTTACCGTATATAGTTGCAATCACAACAATTTTTGGTGTGCCATTTGCTATGAATTCTATAGTAATAAACAAATCAAATCTTTTCTATACATGACGTTCATTATTTATTAAAGAACGAATTGTCGATATTGATTTGTATCAGTATTAAAACGTGATTATAGTGGCAAGCAAACTTATCAGTATTACCAATATGTTGTTGATACTTATTGTATAACAATATGAATCCAAAATCCGTGTTTCATTCGATATATACATACCTTAACTTTCTCCATGTATAGTTCAGGAGCAATGACTTTGCGCTGGTAGGCCCATGAGGCACCATTTGAGGTCAAAATACCTTGACCAAGCAAAGGGCCACGCTCTTTATATTGATGAGTAGGTTTCCCCAAGTCCAAGGGCGTGCATGTTGTAATCTCCCTCACTACGTATGGTTGGTTCGCGTATAATATTTGTGTGTTACCAAGTGCAAACACAAACACTTCACCTGCAAGTAACTTATTTATTTAGTAGAAGTAAATTATAAGACTCACTGAAAATAATAGCAATTCATCAATTTCATTAATGAAAAAGCAATACAAGAACATAGTCTCACAAAGAGCTCTTGCAAATATTAAAAAATACAAATAATAAAACAACTATTGCAAGGCATTGCACTGATATAAATGGACAACATATAACATATATATAAGGTGTGTATACGTAATATTAAAACGAACATTAATAACAATATATGTGATGAGGAAGCAAATGTATAAATATTGGTATATGCATATACCATATTGCTTCCTCCACTTCTCAAAAAATGGAAAGAGGAGAGCAGCACAATTGTGAGTGGTGGGAGCTTCACCCCCCCTGGAAACATTGCTGGAGCCTCGAGCCTTCTTTATCTCCATAATGTTTCCCAGAAGAAGAGCAGGCGGGGGTCCGCTAATGCCTTGCTTGGTTAGCAGGGACCTCAGCTTCTTTGGGTTCGCCACAAGCCCATTGTACAAGCGCACCAACAATCCTATAAACCCTAGCAGAACAAGGTACATCAACATTTTCACATCAACTTGAAGAAGCCCCATAAATAAATAAATAAATTGTTTGTATCATATATGACCCTCCGCTCACACTGTGACACATGGAATGGTAAGCTCTCCTAATCGCCTAGCCAATCGATGACTCCGAGTCAGGCATACAATCGGTACGGGTTGACAATTCTGCGGAACAAACCTCGAAGGCCCCGCCATAAATATCCAAAGACTCGTGTCAACCTCGGAGGACCCTCCCACGAGTCCCACATTGAAATTAAGTACTAAGAGCATACTAAATGCCCTATATAAATAGGCCCCTTTACTACAACACAAGGGGTAAGACTTTTCAGCTTGACTTTTATACTAAACACATTGTCAGTAGCTAAAGCTCTTAGAAAGAAACTTACTTTGGCATCGAAGGGTCTTAGGTTGGTCCCACACCGGTGCCATAGACCTCACGAGCCTCGACTTCCTTTGATTCAGGATCGGCATCCCAGGACGGGAAGAACCTGCATCGAACACTCAATCAATTATTGATCATCCACATCACCTGTAAGTTGCACCTAACTCTATCTGTTCAGTTTTAGTGCCAACATAAATAAACCCCAATACTTCAGTCCCTCTGAGGAACTTTTGTTTTTGTTGTTGATGATTTTCAAACTTTGTAGAATTGCCATATAAATAGTGGAGAGAAGATGGGTCATTTAATTTGGCAGCATAATTTCTTCATGGTCAGTGCCAATTCGTCAAAGTGAAAGCGTAGAGTTTGCGGCCTTGCTTTGCAGGTTGAGTATTGGTTCACTCAGGGCCAGCCAACCGCATGAATACACGCATGTATGTTCAAACTTGAGAGTTTGTCGTCGCACGGAAATCTTTTTCTCACTCTGGTTTGGTCCACTAACATGAAGACTCTATATTAAGAATTCATGTTTGTTGGTTAGGTTTGGTGAGATTGGGACCCTCCAACATTAAATTTACTATTTCTACACCCTGCAAGTCAATACCTCATTAATATTTAATAGTCTGCTAATTTTTCTATTTTTAAGTGATAAAACGAAAATTAAGAATTATCACGACTAAGTGAAACGTGGAACATAAATATACGATGAAGAAAAGTTGAGGTTATACTTTAAAATTAATTGGCAATGGGAGGGTGACCCAACTCCTTAATTATAAGTCCTCGCAAAATTTCAAACTTCAATATGAGAAGTTTCTTCATGTCTTCATAGTTCATATGTTTACTTACTGTATATGTACAGTGGGATCGACTTATATAGTTAGACCTCAACTCTATTAGCTACAAATGTGAAACCAAAATGTGGTATGCCTATCATTACTCAAATTAATCTATTTGAATTCCGACTTTTGTGGGTCGTGAAAGAAAATTCATGTAAATGCATCCTTTCCTCTAGCAATAATATGAGCTGACCAACAAAAATCAAAGTTGTGATCAAATTTCAATTTGTAACAAAGCTGACCAACAATTATTGGCGTTTGTCTTGCTTGTTGCAGCAATGCAGCGTGTTTTTCACATTTGATGGAGAAATTCTAATATAGGAGGAATATGGGATCCTGTATGATCTTATGTCCTTGTAATGTATTTATTGAGCTTCATTATTAAAAAAAAAAAAATTAGCTTAAGAGCATTTTTCCCGCTGATATATATTGACTAAAAAAGAGAGCTGAAAATAGAATGAAATGGGCAAGAGAAAGCATGGGATGAGTGGTCTGTTGTTTCTCTAGTTCTCAAATGGCGGTGAGAAGTCAAATATGGGTATTTTTATGTCTTGCTTGTTGGGTTAAATCTCCACCACACGAGCCATCTAACAGACCAAAATAGAAATCCGTATTGAATCCGCATCATTCTAATTCGCAATAGAGAAAGGCCCCCTACTATATTTAGTTACCGAAACAACTCTAAATTTTTTGAATCTCAACTAACATCACAATGTTTTATTTCTTTATATTTTAGACTTCATTTGCATATAAATTTTCACTTCAAACAAATCATCATACATTAGTTTCTCTTTTATTAAAAAAGAAAAAAGAAAAAAAGAAAAAGAGAAACTGAACTTGAAGCAATGCAGTATTTCCAAGTCAATATAATATATAACTACATTTGAGTCAATATAAGCAGGATATAATCGTAACAAAATAATAAAATATATACTTGTTCTAACCTCTTTCGACGCTTAGGAAGAAAAAACACAAACCTTTTAATTTTTTTTTTATTGTTCGCATATTGAACCTCGTACAATAGATGAAAGACATAAGGCCATCTCCATTGACCATGACGTAGTCCACATGCAAGGAGGGCCTGCGGTTGTTGTGTTGCAGATAATGTCGCGCACTGGTGTTGCAGTGCTTCTATTTTTTTAATTCCGAAAAACACTCAAATCAGCAATTCATATTAAATTCAAGTTATTTTAACGGTAAAAAAAAACTCAATTGTTAAAATTTAAATTCAATAATCAAAATAATATTTTAAATTAATCCAAATCATACCAATCGCAAAACTCACTTCAAACTCTATATATACCCACCTATTTCTTAAATAAAATTATATTTGTGGAATTTCAATTTTTTCAAGTCAAATTATTCAAAAAAATAAATTATGAAGTTATTTAAAAATATAAAATGAAGAAAAATTTAAATAATCCTATAATCCTTTATATAATCCTATAAAAATTTAATAATCACTGTGTAACGTCTAAAATGATTATAAACCTTTCATAATCCAAACTATAAAAATTATCCACAAAAGGTTTATAATCTATATATATAAAGCAAAAGGCAGAGAATGGTGAAACATTCAAAATACCAGAAAATGCTCTTGGTTAATGCAAACATTAAGAATTGAGATTATTAATTAAATGAGGATAATATGGTAAATTCACACTTATCCATATAAAAAAATTAAAATCAATAGAAAAATCAGATAATGAATCCTATTTTTATGGAACACAACTACCCATTATCTTTTTTAATTCTAAAATAAATTTAAATTTTTTTAAAAAAAAGCCTCTCGCAGGCGCGGAAGCGCGTGCGGAAAGGCTAGTCATTTAATAATCACTGAGTAAAACTAATATGAAGTTATTTTTTTGGAAACATACTACGTACTTTTCTCAACCTAGTTTTGGTTAGACTTAGGCCATCTCCAACTCTAGAGGACTCAAACCCAAAATTTCACCCTCTAAAATACACTATTCATGTATTTTTAGGAATCAAACTGTTTTTTCCTCCAACCTTGTGGACTCATAATTTGAGTCTGCAACTTTATTAAATTGTTAAAGAATAATATAATTCTATTTTGTTTTCGTGGTTAATTTTTGTTATAGTTAATTTTTGCATATTACTCCGTGATTTATTTTTTTGAACATTTTGACATAAATTTTTTGAAATTTCACAAACATAATTTTATTAACAAATTGATGGGTATTTATAGAGTTTAGGATATGTTTTGAGGTTGCATCCAATTTAGAATAATATATTTACTTATTTTTACCTTTGAATTTAAATTTTAGTTGTTGGATTATTTTTTTTCCAGTTGATCCAGCCAAAATTTAATATCAACCGTTGATTTCTAGCTTTTATGTTTGAAAAAAAATTATTGAAAGAAGCCCATTTGAAATGCAGTCATTGAAGTGCAACTTTTAAGTTGCTTAGGCTTTGACATGCGGCCAGCAACTTGGGGTAGTGTGCAACACCCCATCATTTGCTTCAAATGAGGCCCCACATGTATTTGGTGGGGGGCAATTTGGGTTGACTGAAAAATGGGGCGGAAATTGGCCCCATATTCCAGTCCAGGCAAAATTTTTGTGGGGCACCATTTGCGGCAAACAAGAAAAAACAAAGAATTTATCTTACAAATACTTACATTTCTATCCATTTCCTTTTTTTTATTTATTAAAATTTTCTGTTAACTTTTCTTAATTTCAGTTATTATCAAAACTTTAATGTAGGATAAGGGTAGAATAGAAAAGAGAAGGAACATAAAAGAACAATATTGATTAAAAAGTATTAAAAAACGAAAGGGAGTGTAAATAGAGAAAAATGGAGTGGGAAAATCACCTCCCTTTTTTAAAGCATATGAGTTTACTAACTTGATGACCTCTTCCTGTATCTGTCTTGACTAATCTAAGATATTTATCAATGGGCACACTTGTCAATACATATTTCAAAGTTGTCTGCGTTAGGCATTTCAAGACCACTGACTCAGAGGAATTGCAAGCAATTTTCCGAATACTGGTGAGAGTATGATTGCTATGGCAATCCCTTGACTTCCTTCCTATCCCCTTTTGAGAACCTCATGTTGTTGAAATTTTAGCAGTCCGATTTGTTATGTAAAATAATGAAGCTTTATTGTAGTGCGGGGTTTGCCAATCTTGACCATCAACCCCAAATGATGAGAGTACGAATAATGGTTAAGCACAGTTATTTTTTTGTACTCGTGGTTCTAGGTTCGATTCCTCATTTCTTAATATCGCTTGTATAAAAAATAAAAAAATAGAGTTAGAAAATATGGCAAACAATAATTAATATTGCTACAGTTCTACTTCTCACATGGAACCATGGACATGCAAAACATTCTATATTACTAGCTAGTTTCTTCCTATACAAATTTTAATAAGATTTTTATTTAATGAATTAATAATCTCGTACTTGAGGGAAATGGCATGAAAAAAAAAACGCAAAATGTAATTGAGGGAATAATATCTTAAGGAAATAATAATAAATAAAAAATAGAATTGCTCACATAGTCATCATTTAAAATGAAATTAAGGAGTTTTCCCCCTTCTTCATATTAAAAAAAAAAATGAAATTAAGGAAGCCATCCTATGAAATTTCTTGACTATTAAGGAGGTTATGTTGACTTGTTGATAGTCTTCATTTTACAACTGACCAAATTAAAGCTAAGCAGTAAGCAAACGATTTCCGCGTAATTTCATTAACTAAACAGCAATTCACACATCACTTTTTTTTGGAGTTACATTGGAGGAAAGAATACCCCACTCAGGATGCCTGAGTGCCTTAGGGGAGGGGGATCCACCACCACCGTGGTGGGACAACTCTCAAGTTCTTATGCCTATCTCTATCAGCTAGCACAGCCAAACTTAATGGACCAAATTAAATCACCCATCTTTTTATACAAAGATGTGTTAATTCTAAAAAGAAAATAAATTTCAATTACAATTAGAACTATATAAACGAGTAAGTAATCAAAATCCTAACTAAATAAGGACTCGCCGACATATGATTCTTAAGCTCTCTCTCTAATTCTCAAGAATTCAAAGAAAATGAAAATTATAACTTCCTCGTATACTCAAACAGTGGAATAATACATCTTTTTACCATCTGATCTTTATTGTACATTTTCATATGGACTCTTGGATTTTGGTGAATACATGAGAAAATGATGCAGAGAGTGAGAAATTAAATGAGTTTGAGGAGTCCCTGCAGACTCTGGTTGATAGAAAAATAAAAAGGAGGTAGAAATGATCAAGATAGAGAAAAGTCAGATAAATAATTAAAATGGAAAAAAATTAGAATTTGTAGTACCCAAACTTTTACTTTTCAACGAAGGAGCTAGACGGAAACTTTGACTAAATATCTCTATATAAATATCCGTAAGAGTCTGCAAAATTTGAAAGTCATCAACAACAGAAACTGAACTCTCTCACTCTCAGAGGGTTTGAAGCATCGGGGGTTTTTTCTTTTTTCCTTCTTCCTTTCTAATGGAGCTTCTTCAAGTTGATGCGAAAATGTTGATGTCCCTTGTTCTGCTAGGGTTTATAGGATTGTTGGTGCGCTTGTACAATGGGCTTGTGTCGAAGCCGAAGAAGCTGAGGTCCCTGCTAACCAAGCAAGGCATTAGCGGACCCCCGGCTACTATTCTTCTGGGAAACATTATGGAGATAAAGAATTCTCGAGGCTCCAGCAATGTTTTCAAGGAGGGTGAAGCTCCCACCACGCATAATTGTGCTGCTCTGCTCTTTCCATTTTTTGAGAAGTGGAGGAAGCAATATGGTATTATTACTGTTCGTTTTAATATTAAGTATACATGTTGTTCATCTATATCATATATTTAGGGTAACGACCAGTGACCACAAACCCAGTCGAACCACCAGAACCACCACAGACCGTCGTCAAACCCAGTCACTCGAACCAACCACCACCTAATTGAACCACCACTAATTCAAACCCAGTGGAACCACAACCCAGTTGAACCCAAATTGAACCACCACTGTCAAACCCAATTGAACCTTCCGGAAAATCATCCACCACCGACCATGGCTCAGTGGAACCAGATGGAGATTTGTGACTTCGAAGGGGATCTGTGACTACAAAGGGGAATAAGAGAGAGATCAGGGGGGAGAGAGAAAATGAGAGGGAACCAGAGAAAGTTTGGGAGGGGGAGAGAGAGAAGGAGATAGAAGGAGAGGGATATCAATATGGAGCAGAGAATAAAGCATATAGAAACAGAGAGTGAGTTCGGGAGGGAGAGAGAAAAACAGAGAGTGGGTTGTTGGGGAGACTAACAGAGTGGAGGTAGCGTTGGGCCATAGAAAATTCGTAATAAAAAAATGACTGAAAATCCTTATAAAAAAAAAGCTATTATTTTCAGTGAATCTTAATTTATTTATTGTTTGTACTAAATAATTGGTTTATCTGCAGGTGAAGTGTTTGTGTTTGCACTTGGCAACACACAAATATTATATGCGAACCAACCAGACGCAGTGAGGGAGATTACAACATGCACGTCTTTAGACTTGGGGAAGCCTACTTATCAATATAAAGAGCGCGGCCCTTTGCTTGGTCAAGGTATTTTGACCTCAAATGGCGCCTCATGGGCCCACCAACGCAAAGTCATTGCTCCTGAACTATACATGGAGAAAGTTAAGGTATGTATTTTGTATCGATATTGTGGATAGTATGTTTTAATATTGACATATTATGGATAATGATATTCACATCTTGATATCATATCGACAATCCATTCTTGAATAAACAACGGATGTCATGTTTAGAGAAGATTTGATTTGTATATTACTATATAATTCATAGCAAATGGTGCCAAGAATTGTTGTGATTGCAACTATGGTAAATCTTGCAGGGAATGATCAACTTAATTACAGAGTCAACAACTACTCTGATAAATTCATGGAACAGTAGGATTGAGGCAGAGGGAGGAGTTGCCGACATAAAAATTGACAGCTACATAAGAAGTTTCTCTGGCGATGTAATCTCAAGAGCTTGTTTTGGAAGCAACTACTCCAAAGGGGAAGAGATATTTCAGAAACTAAGAAATCTCCAGGAGGCTATGTCCAAGAAAATCTTTTTGACTGGAGTTCCTGGAATGAGGTACCTTATACTCACAATTGGGGCTTAAGGTTTTCTTACATAAATTCATGACCAAACAACTAAAATTGGAGAAAATTATAGGGTAGAGACTTTGGCACTCTAATAGAGAAAGTGTATGCAATGCAAACAACTAATTTTTTTCTTTCTCATTTTCCACTTGAAAGTGAAATATATGGTCAATAAATGTGTTACATATAGCTCCCTACAATCTTATAGTTAATTGCTATAATATATTGTTGCAGACACCTTCCCACGAAGAGCAACAGGGAAGCTTGGGCATTAGAAAAGGAGGCTAGCACTTTGATCCTGCAAGTAGTGAAGGAAAGACAAGCAGCAGGATATGAGAAAGACCTCTTGCAAATGATTCTTGAGGGTGCTCGAAACACTGATCTCAGCCCAGAAGCAACAGACCGCTTCATTGTTGACAATTGCAAGAACATTTACTTGGCCGGCTATGAAACCACAGCGGTTTCAGCCACTTGGTGCCTCATGTTGTTGGCTTCAAATAAAAAATGGCAAGAACGTGTCAGGGCAGAGGTCCTTCAAATTTGCCAAGGCCAAATTCCTGATAACGAAATGGTTCGCAAGATGAAACAGGTATACATTTTTACACCATTGAATATTTTTCCTGATTAATTTACAATCTAACAACATGATATATTTAGTTTGCCAAACAGTCTAACAAGAGAGTATTTTACATGTTGAGACGTACTTTCATACATAGAAGATATCAGTTAATTAACATAAAAAATTGACTATTGTTGAATATGTGTGCAGCTAACAATGGTGATTCAAGAATCACTGCGGCTATATCCACCGGTTACTGTGGTGTCAAGGGAGGCTTTCAAGGACATGAAATTTGGGGACATAAGTGTTCCAAAGGGTTTCAATGTTTGGACCACAGTAGTGACACTGCACACTGATCCAGAAATATGGGGCCCAGATGCCTACGAATTCAACCCAGATAGGTTTGCAAATGGGATCACAGGTGCTTGCAAGCTTCCCCACTTGTACATGCCGTTTGGGGTTGGACCAAGAGTGTGTCTTGGACAGAACTTGGCCATGGTTGAGCTCAAGGTTCTCCTAGCCCTCATAGTCTCCAACTTCTCCTTCTCACTTTCTCCCAAGTACAAATATGGACCGGCGCTTAGATTGGTTGTGGAGCCAGAGCATGGAGTTGATCTCCTAGTGACGAAGCTGTGAGCTGTTTTATTAGATTGGATCTTTTTTAACTATAAACTTTCTTGTGACAAAACAGAGTAAGGGTTAGCTTCCTGGCTGTCTGTAGTTTACAAGTTTGTTCACTTGTTTAAGCCTATAGCATATAAAGTTGCTTGTTCTAATAATGCATCTTTAATATTTCATCATTTTCACTCCTTGTATGGTTTATTGAAGTGAATGATATCACCAATTAGTTCTTGATTTGTTTGGTAGTTTTTGTTTTTTCCAAATGTCTGAATATGTTTCAAATTTTTTTTTTTGGTCGAATATATGTTTCAAGTTCGAATATTGATAAATGGATAAAATAATAATATTATTAAATTCATACTTCTTTAGATTTTTCGCGTCAGTTTACAACATCATTGGACATGTGCATATGTGTTTGCAACCGGGTTAGTAATTTTAATATTTATACACGTACGTTTGTATTTTTGAAAAATATTTTCATTTTCTGTACACTTCTCAAGTTAAGGAAAATTATATGTTTTTTTAAGTCAACATATCATTTGCATATTATACACGTGCGTACATATTTTTACGAATAACACACATTATTTTTCTGAATATTTTGCAATAATATTATTAGCATATTTTATCCATATTTTTTCTTATTATTGAAAAACTGACTACAAATAAACAATTTTAATATTAAAAAATTTATATTTTATATAAAAGCTGATTTTTCACCATCTATTGTTAAGAAATTTATCGAATTAAGATGGTGATTATTTTTTTTAATTATACCATTCCCTTTTTTTACGACCTATTTGCTTTCAAATTACAAGCCCAAACCTCTTTCATTATTTCATATATATATATATATAAAGCAAAAGACAGAGAATGGTAAAACATTCAAAGTATTAGAAAATGTTCTTAGTTAATTCAAACATTAAGAATTGAAATTATTAATTAATATGGTAAATTCACACTTTTTTCATATTAAAATTAAAAGAAAAATCAGATAATGAATTTTATTTTTATTAAACACAACTACCCATTATCCTTTTTAATTGTAAAATAAAATAATATTTTTTTTAATTATAAAAAAGAACAAAATCGTAAAAAGTTAAAAGTTAAATCCAAGGGTAGAGAGAGAGAGCAGTCAAAGTAATCGAACATAAACTTTGGCGCGACGCTAGCTTCTTCTTCATCCCCTCCAAATTCAACTGAGTCTCCCGTCCGCCATATTCTTTTCTGAAACTTTAGTTCAGAAAAGCTTTAGATATAAACAAAAATGGTGAACAACTCTTTGCTGACAGGTTTAATATTCAGAGACATGGGCTTATTACCCGTGAAAATGGAGAAGAGAGAGACGAAAGAGACGAACATGGAGAAGTGACTTTGAAGGAGGAAAAAAAAAGGGCATGAAACGTGCGAAAGTGTAGGAGGGCTACTGGGATCCGAGCTACCATGAAAGTCCTTGTGAGTTTCTTCTCTGATAATTGCTTGCAAAATTGTCAACTGTGCTTACGACTTGCAGTTGACCTAGAGATTCCTGGTACTAATTAAATTTTCAACATTATATATTCAGTGTCCAATGAATTTCAGGAATTTTTTTTATTATTTATGACATTGACTGGGGGGACAAAAACCCCAAAAAGAAAGAATTTCTGGACTATAAACATCAATCATTTATGGGTTTATTTGAGTATTTTAATATCAACGTGTTACTTGTGTATTGATTTTAAATTCTCGTTCTTTATCTGAAGTTCCCACTTCCAGAATTGGGTTTATATTGAAAAGCCCCAATTATGGATGAAAATTTTAGGTATAACCCACGCGTTTGAATTGATGAATCCCGGTCCAATTTGCATATATTTATTACTTATTTTTTATGACTATTTTGACCTTGAAGGTAAACAATGGAAACAAATTAAAAGTCCTTTATTTAAAGCATTCACTCTTAAATTTTGAATTTGAATTTTAAACATTTATGTCTAAAAAAATCATAACTCATTCATATAAACCAAATAAAAAAAGGCTTAATTTTTTATATACACCCCAAAAGTGTATTTGTGTCACATCCCGGGATCGACTCCGTCATAGCACGATATTGTTCGCTTTGAGCCCCCCTCTCTGCCTCACGGTTTTGTTTCTGGGAGCTCACGATCAACTTCCTAGTGGGTCACCAATCATGGGATTGCTCTAGCCCCAAACTCACGTAACCGTCGACACACTCGCACCACACGGCAAAGTGGCTCTGATACCAAATTGTCACATCCCGGGACCGGCTCCGCCATAGCATGATATTGTCCGCTTTGGGCCCCTCTCTCTGCCCTCACGGTTTTGTTTCTGGGAGCTCACGAGCAACTTCCCAGTGGGTCACCCATCCTGGGATTGCTCTAGCCCCCAACTCGCTTAACTTCGGAGTTCCCATGACTCCGAAGCCAGTGAGCTCCCAAAAGGCCTCGTGCTAGATGGAGGTGGGCATGTACATATAAGGCACATCACCCCCTCTCCGTTGGTCGATATGGGATCTTACAATTTGAGTCTCATTTTACCCCATCAAACTCATTTTGTCTCACTTTACCCAATTTTTAACAAAAATATTAATTCACAAATGAAAATTCAATTTTAGAACTTAAAATCCATTAAAAATAATTGTAAAGAAAATTAAGTTTCTATAAATAATATATATATATAAAAAAGAAGATTTTTAAATTTAAAATTTAAAAAAAAAAAAATCCCTACCCCTGCCCCTCCCCTCCCCTCCCCCCATCCGTCTCTTCCTCTATCTCCCCCTCTACCCCCTTCCTCATCCTCTCTCTCTCTCTCTCTCTTTGTTACCCGCGACCCAAACCTCAGCCCCCCATCCCTTACCCACTTTCTGCCCCTCTCTTTCTCTCTCTCTCTCTCTCTCTCTCTCTCTCTCTCTGATCTCTTCCCTCTGAAAATGGTCCCTCTGTTGGATTGCGGGTAAGGCTCAGGTGTTGGGGAGAAAAATAAATAAATAAAGGGACTATTTGCATATGGAAGAGATAACAGGGAGAGGGGTAGAGAGCAGGTAGGGGAGGGGGGCTGAGGTTTCCCTCTGAAAATGGTCCCTCTGTTGGATTGTGGGTAAGGCTCGAGTGTTGGGGAGAAAAAAAAAATAAAGGGACCATTTGCAGATGGAAAAGATAACAGGGAGAGGGGTAGAGAGCATGTAGGGGAGGGGGGCTGAGGTTTGGGTCGCAGGTAACATAAAGAAAGGAAGAAAAAGAGAGAGAAAGAAGAGGAGGACAGGGTAGATGGGGACATGGAGGTGGAGGGACAAAGGTAGGGATGTTTTTTTTTTTTTTAATAAAAAAAAAATCTTTTTTTTCTAAAATTGAATTTTTAACTTTAATAGAGGTTCGGCGTTATGCCTACATCCTCTCCGGTGATCCTTGAGAAATTCACTAGTAAGAAAGAACTCATTTGGTTACAATGAGGAACCTCATTTGCTCTCTCACAAACCCTAGCACTCTTTTCTCTCACCCTTGGCTCAAACCCAATTTGATGCCCTTGTTTTCTTATGTTATAGTCGTTATGAAACTCTTAGAGAAAATCCAAGTACTAAATCGTTTATTTATAGATTATAGGACTTTAATACACTTGTATTAGGAGTGGGAGTGTTAAACCTTAGTCAAACTAGACTAAAACTTGCTTAAAACTCGTAGAAAGCCCAAAACACGCCGAGCTCAAGAAGACGCCACGACTGGTCACATTGCACCTTGCGACCAGTTGCTTTACATAGTTTCTCTAAGTTTCTCCTCGGCTTTAAGCAACTAGTTTTCTAGCCACACAGACCGGTCGTTTCCAACAGTCTTCGCGAATTTCCTTCTCGACACAAAGCGACCGGTCGACACTTAACTAAGACCAGTTGACACTTAACTTGCGACATGTCATTTCTCACTGCTCCACGACTCTAATACTACATCAACGGCGAGCCAACTTCAACATTACTTACCATAAAACCTTGACTATTGTTGAATATGTGTAGCTAACACTGGTGAATCATGAATCACTGCGGCTATATTCACCAGTTATTGTGGTGTCAAAAAAGGCTTCCAAAGGGTGTCAATGTTTGGACGACGATGGCGACACTACACACCGTTCCAGAAATATGGGGTCCAGATGCCTACAAGTTCAACCCAGATAGGTTTGCAATTGGGAACAAGTGCTTCCTAGCTTCCACACTTGTACATCCCATTTGGGGTTGAGCCAAAAGTTTATCTTGTTAATGTTGGCTTACCTAAGATGCGGAAGGAATAAAGGAAGCAATCAGTCAAAGAGCTGCAGAAGAGTTGATTAGGTTTTGGAGCTCGAGCAGAAGCTGCAGGCGCTTGAGCGGTAGAACAGTGCTTTTTCACCCAGACACTGGCGCTTGAGCGGCAGAGCGAGAATTCATGCTCCAACCCAGGTGCTCGAGCGGTCGCAAGGCTCTCGAGAGGACGACGCGAATCCTTGGCATTTTAGGATAGTTTTTCCTAGGGTTTTGTGGAGTTTTATATTTCCTATTCCTTGTATGATTATACTTAAGTCCTATGGTCTATAATTAGGCACTTTAGTGTTAGGTTTTGATAACATGAGAATCAAAGGGCATCAAATTGGGTTTGAGCCAAGGGTGAGAGAAAAGAGAGCTAGGGTTTGTGAGAGAGCAAGATGGTTCTTCATTGTAACCAAAGTGGTTATTTCATACCAGTGAATTTTTCAGGGATCACCGGAGAGGACGCAGGTACACTGCCGAACCTCTATAAATTCTTGTATTTTTTGTGTGTGCTTACTTTTCAATTCATGTGTGTGATTTATCTTTGTATGGCTTATGTGTGATAGTTGCGTAGTCCATCAACGATAAGGTCTTGGAGTGTTTGAACACAACAAGTGGTATCAGAACCAGGTTGCGGTGGGTATTGGTTTATGCCTAAGTGCTCTTATAACTTTAAGAGCAGCAATGTGTTGAAGATGGCCAGTGATAAGGAGAAAGGAGATAGCTCCCAGACAAAATCACCACATGTATCGAGTACGAAGGTCCAGTTGAAGCCATTCACTGGCAACGAGAACTTCACTCTTTGGCAAAATAGGATGAAGCACGTCCTTAAGACGAAGTGTTGTGTAATGCGATAGAAGATACCGTGAAAAAGACATGGGATAAACTAGAAGAGATGTTTGCGTCAAAATTATTGTCCAACAAGCTTTTTTTCAAGGAAGAGCGTCACTGTTTAAATATGGAGAAGGGCACAAGCATGATGGAGCACATGAGGGCCTTTAATAGGTGTATTGCGAACTTGCAAAAAATGGATGAGATTTATGAATTGGAAGACAAGGTTGTGATGATGTTGACATCTTTGCCTCTGTCCTATAAACACTTTCACACGAAGCTTATGTTCGGCAATGAAACTTTGATGTATGAAGAAGTGATGAAAGACATCCTGACACATCACAGAATGGTTCAACATTCTGGAGATAGCTCCTAATGTGAAGGTCTTATGGTGAAGGCCGGAAGCAAGAAGAGCAATAGGGGAAGATCAAAATCCAAGGTGAAAGATGGTTGATTTGAGTGTAGGTCAAAAGATCATTGGAAGAAGAATTGTCATACATGGAGAAAGAAGAGAAACAAAGGGAAGAAGCCATAGTCACAAAGGATAGCGATGGTGATGGTGAGCTTGTATTTACTGATAGCATTGTTACTACTGATGCACTTGCTATCTCTTTGAGGGTTTCATCTTCTAATTGGATTTTGGATTCTGGATGCTCATATCATGTGTGTTCAAATAATTCTTGGTTTGAGACGTATGAGGTGGATAATGGCGACGAAATTTTGATGGGGGACGGCTTGGTTTATAGAGTCGAAGGAACATGTACAATTAAGGTGAATATGCATGACGTCGTGGTTAGGACATTGGGTATGGTTAGGTACATACCAAAGTTGAAGAAGAATCTCATCTCCCTCGGTACTTTCGACAAGAATGGCTATTCCTACACAGCCATAGGAGGGAAGCTCATAATCTCAAAAGGTTCACTTGTGGTTATGAAGGGAGAGATTCAACTTAACTGCCTATATTGAGTATGTGGTACAACAGTGACTGGTGAAGCAACTATATCTACCAAGAATGACTCAGAGGATGATACTCAGCTTTGGCATTTAAGGTTAAGGCGTATGAGTGAGCGAGCCATGCAATAGTTGCACAAACGGAAGCTTCTAAAGGGAGTGCTGTCACGCCCCAACCCACGGATTTACGTAACCTTGGATTAAGACGTGATTCACACCTTAATTATAGAATTTAATAAAAACTATAACTAAAATGTGAAGAAACATTTAAATAAATAAAGTAAATATTTCACATAGAATATTCGAAACAACAACATCTGAAATCTTGAAACAGTTACATTATTTTACAATCCAAAACCACTAAAGAGTTTACTAAAAGGGTAACTCATTATTTATCCACAAGCTATGTACACAGTACACTTTTATAAATATGCCAAAATCATCACAAGCTTTAGATTTCAGGTTCGGTACCTGCAAAATCTATTAGAGGGTGAGCGAAACCACAGCTCAGTAGGGACATAAACCTTTTTACATGAAATTGATATAATTAAATTAGGTGACAAATAATCACACATCCAAATAGCACATTATTAATAATAATAATGCATGAATGCACTTCAACTAATCCCGTTAATTCATATAACTGGACAAGCAGACCTGCACATCCCATACCATGCTTATACCACTTGGTCCCGAATGCCCATTTATATGAACTAACACCCATTTCAACCATCCCATAATTCCCCTTTTGTTAGTCATCTTGCCTAACTCCCTTTCGCCAGTCCCGAATCACCCAATAAAAACCATGTGCACAGTGGGATCCTTGAGACCTGGTACATGCCAAGAGTTAGACTCAACTACACAAAAGACTATATCCATTACCCTCTTTTCCATCATTATTATCTCCAACCAACATCTCCAACTAATTTCCATGACATGATATAATTATGCATTTCACATATCCATATATCCCACAACAATGTAGCTATTCAAAATATCACCAATGTACCAACATTGTTCTACCAATCAAGAACACAAAAATATTCCAAGAATAACATTCAATTATAACAAGAATATTAATCAAATAATCATACCACGCATAATATATTGTTCACAAAATTTAATTAAATCAATCTCTGCAAAAGGCCCCCAAGAAACCCTACCTCGTTTCCAAAGCTAACTCCAAGTTAAGAAAACACACAAGCTATGACCTCTAATTCCTCCTGAGATTTTGATCACCACTTGCTTTCTCTTGTTTTCTTTCCTCTCTTCTATCTCACTCTCTTCGTTTCAATTTATTTTCTTTTGTCAAGCACAACTATGTCTGAAAACAAATAGTTATGACCCTATTTATACTAAGGAGATGGCGGCAACTCTCCTAAGCTTTCATTGGCTGCATGTTGGCTTGCTTGAACTATAGATAACTATCTCTACAATTACAACAGCTCATGGATATCTATTTCTACAATTACAACAGCTCAAGGTAAAGTTTGCTTAGTCTCAAAGACACTTGTGAGCCTTAGTGTGCTGCAAGTAAGTGTAAATATCTTAAGTTAATTCTTTAATATGCAAGGAAAAGTAAAGTTGCCAACTACAATTGAACATATATATGCAACCATTTATAATTATTCAAGGAAACGTTATAGCAAACTATTTATAGTAAACCAAATGAACATATATTTACTAAATATAAATAATTATTAGAATAGTATTGTAAACGTAAAATAATTCATATATATATATATATATATATATATATATATATATATATACTAAGTACAATTATTTATTTAGAGTAGTATTGTAAAAACAATATATATATATATATATATATATATATATATATATTTAATGTTTAATCTTCTTTAAAAACTTTTTAAGAATATAGATTCTCACAAGTGCAAAGTTGCAAACTTGAGTTCTGTAAATATTGTACCATGGGGAAGCAGTCGAATATGGCATTCAATCAACAAGACAAAGAGAATAGGAGCATGGGAGTGCTTGATTTTATTCACTCAGATATGTGGGGCCCCACACCGGTTAAATCATTGGGTGGAGTTCGCTACTACATCGCATTCTTGGATACTTTTTATAGAAAGGTTTGGGTCCATTTCATGAAGGAGAAATTTGAGGTCGTCACCAAATTCAAGGAGTGGAAGGTAGAAATAGAGAATCTTACAAGAAGGAAGATCAAGATCCTAAGAATTGACAATGAAGAAAAATATAAAGATAGCAAATTTTTGGAGTTTTGCAAGAGCGAGGGTGTCAAGAGACATTTTACAATGAAGAAGACTTCCTAGCAAAACAAAGCTATGGAGAGGATGAATAGAACTCTCATGGAGTGTGAGAGGTGCATACGGATTCATGTTAGCTTGCCCAAGACGTTTTGGGCGGAGGCAGTTAATTTGGTTAATTGGTCGCTATCGAAGTATTTTGATTTCAAGTGTGCGGAAGAGGTATGGTCTAATAAATATGTGGATTTTTATATTTTAAAAGTATTTGGATGCAATGCCTATGCTCTCATACCTAGTGATGAGAGAACTAAGTTGAAACTGAAGTTTCTTGAGTGCATATTCCTCCGCTTTGATAGCGGTGTGAAGACTTTCAAGCCTTGGGATCCAGTGAACCTGAAGAAAATACTCAGTAGAGATGTACTGTTTGATGAGAAGACCATACATATGATCAAAGTCAAGAAACCGGAGGTGGAGGAGAATATTGTAGGAGTGAAGACAACCGTTAGTATTTCGCCAATGAGAGTGTTCGGGGATACTCTAAGAATGCAGCCAATTGAAGATGTTTATGAGTTGGTGGACTCCGACACTGAGGTGGAGGAACTTAGACAACAACAACAAACTCAAGATGAAAAAGAAGAAGCTCAAGATCATGTGGAGCCACCATCTATAGCTACGTCCAGGCCTAAAAGAGCCATCAAACCTCCACAACAGTTTGGATGGGAGACGAACGATGTTCACTATGATCTAAACATGAGTGAAGGAGATTGAACCATGTTCCAAGAAACAGTTAAGAGTTCGAAGTGGGAAAGCTGGTGCTATGATGGATGAGATAGAATCTTTACATCGAAACTTCGTTTGGGAGTTGGTTCCTAAACCTAAAGATCGGAAGGTGATCGGCTGCAAGTGGGTGTATAGAAAGAAGGAATGGATACATGAGAAAGAGCCAACTAAATTCAAAGCTCATCTAGTGGCCAAGGGGTACCTACAAAAGGAATGAGTTGATTATGATGAGATCTTTTCCCCGTTTGTAAATCATACTTCTATACAGTTGTTGCTCTCCATAGTGGCACAATGGGACATGGAGGTGGAGCAAATGGATATGAAGATCGCGTTCCTCCATGGAGACCTAGAGGAAGACATCTACATGAGTCAACCTCAAGGGTTCGTTGAAGCAAAGAAAGGAAATCTGGTTTGTAGATTGAAAAAGTCATTGTATGGGCTTGAGCATCTCTATGACCATGGTACAAGCGCTTTGAGACCTATATGCTGCGGATTTGGTATAAAAGATGTGAATCGGATTGTTGTCTGTACTCTCATCTGTTCAAAGATGGGAAGATCATCTTGTTGCTACTATATGTGGATGATATGCTAATTGCATGTCAAGATATGTCAAATGTTTGAGAGTTGAAGATTTTACTTGGGAAGGAGTTTGACATGAAGGATCTTGAGAGATAAGGAGATAAGGAGAGACCGAGATGTCGGCAAGTTGTGTGACTATAACAAGGCAAGTACATATATGTGGTACTTGAGAGATTCAACATGTTGGATTGCAAGCCCATGTCCACTCCTTTGGTAAAGCACTTTAGATTAAGTGCCCAGAAGAGTCTTTCCAGTGACAAAGAGAATGATGAAATGAGTAAGGTTCCGTATGCAAGCGCTTTAGGGTGTCTCATGTACGCAATGGTTTGCACACGCCCCGACTTAGCTCAAGTTGTGAGTGTGGTTTCAAGATACATGGCAAATCCGGGTAAACAACACTGGAATGTGGTGAAGTGGAATTTCCAGTATTTGAAGGGCACTAAGAAGTTTTGGATCTTATTTGAAAGACAACAAGGAAAGGCATGTATGCCGGGTTATGTGGATTCAGATTATGCGGGAGACTTAGACAAGAAGAAATCTACTACGGGGTATGTTTTCACTTGTGGTGGAGGACCGATTAGTTGGATAGCAGTGTTATAATTAGTTTGTGCCTTGTCTACTACCGAAGCAGAGTATATGGTGTTAACGGAGGCTTCTAAGGAAGCAATATGGTTGAAAAGATTGGCGAAAGATTTCGGGATAACCCAAGACTTGATGGTGATTCAAAGTGACAATCAAAGTGCTATATGCTTAGTGAAGAATCAAGTGTTTCATGGAAGGTCTAAGCATATTGATGTATGGTACCACCAGATAAGGGATTGGGTGAACGATGGGGACATTGCAATAGAGAAGGTTTATACAGATGAGAACGCTTCAGATTACTTGACCAACCAGTCACAACTGAGAAGTTCAGACATTGTTTGAGCTTGCTCAATCTTGTTGCATGCTAAAGATTGAAGTGGAGCTCTTATAAAATTACTAGAATAGTTTCCAAGAGGTTTGAAGAGGTTCTAGGGGTTGATGATTTTCACAAGGTGTTTAAGGCTCGCCAAGGTGGAGATTGTTGATGTTGGCTCATTTAAAAGATGCGGAAGGAAAATAGAAAGCGATCAGTCAAAGAGCTACAGAAGAGTTGACTAGGTTCTGGAGCTCGAGCGGAAACTACAATCCCTTGAGCGGCAAAGCAAGAATTCATGCTCCGACTGTTGCATTCCTAAAAGGACACAAATTAATGTGCAAACAACCAATTAAAAATACCCGCAAGTGCACGAATCTATCGAAGTATAGATTGTGTAAGTACGGGGTCGATCCCACGAAGAACTTGTCGGTTACCTATAAGTTCTAATTCGAGTACAAAGAGAACACTTAACTAACACACCACAATGCACAAATGCAAATTTGAAACTAAAAGAAATGTAAAAGAAACGTAAAAGAAACAAACAAAACAAAAAAAGAAATGTGCTGTGAACAGTGAAAAGCGACCGGTCGTTAGTTAAGAGCGACCGGTCGTTTTTGGTCTGGCGACCGGTCGTTAGGTAAAAGCGACCGGTCGTTTTTGGGCAGAGTCGAAACTCAAATTTTGACGTGAAAAGTGACCGGTCGTCAGGTGAAAGCGACCGGTCGTTTTTGCACAGAGTCGAATTCTCTGTTTTTCAGTTCCGACCTCTGTCCAATGTTTTGCCTATAACTTTCCAACCGTACGTCCAAAATTCACGTTCTTTATACGGTTGGATTCAGCACAGAAAATGAAAGAACACAACGTGGACCAAAAGTCCAAAACAATTACGGAAACAGATAAAATTTAGTAACAAAGACACATAACGTGTCAAACACGCAACTCACACACACATTTTTGGGGGGGGGGGGGGGGTTTTGATTTGTTTGAAGTGACCTATTTCTATTGCATGAAAGTAAATGGACTTTGAAAATTAATGAGAATGGCAGAGATGAATTATCAAAGAGTGAAATCAAAATGTAACAAACACTAGGGTTTCGGAATCCACCCTAAACAATTCTACCTATGTTCATAAATACTCAAGTGATGAACTCTAAACGTGTTGATGAAGATGTTCACAATCAAGACCAGTACGAGTGACTCAAGACGCATTGATTCTCTCTAATGTACGTAAAGTGCAGTACGAGTGCTACAATACTTGTGCCTTCCCTATAATCGAATCTAGGTGTGCTTAGTACTTTGATTCAATTACAAGAAAAACCCATTAAGTTCAAAGAGAATATGAACATCACAAGAACCCTAATAGCATGGTGTTTACATTAGGTATTCAAGAAACCAATTTCACATGGATGATTCTTACTTCATCCATTTATTGCTTAGGATAACATGAAGATACACATAATCCCAACAATCTCAAGAAGCATGCTTTCAAAGATGGCCAACCAAGGAAAAACACACATCAAGAATAGATTAATTTGGTGAATTGGAATTCATCAACAATATCTAGAAATTCATACACTCAAGCATCAAAACAATAAGGTAATCATGTTTAGGGCTTCAACCTAAGCCCTAGCTATGGAGTTTAGTTGCTCATACTCATTCCAAATACAAACTCAAAATAAAATTAGAAAGAGTTTACAGATTTTGAGAAAATGATGAAAGCTTCAAGGTCATCAATGGTGGAAGCTTTCTTCTCCACTTAGCTTGGCTGCACCTTGGCCTTCTCCAAGCTCCAAGCTCTCCAAAATCTGCTCTCCTCTGTGTAATCTCTTTAATGACTTCCTTTCCCACGTTCAAAAGGCTCTCCAACTTCATATTGCAATTCCCTTTTGCTTCCCTCTCTCCTCCTTTCCAGCTTTTACTTTTAGTATTCTAATGCAAAGTCTTCACCCATTGTCTTCTTGTCCCCTTGCAAATGATGAAGCCTTGTCCTCACAAAGATGCCAAATACTTCAGAAAATATCTCATCTACTAAGTTAAATTCTTGTTACCAAGTGTTATGGTAACAAGAATAATCAAGATGACACAATGGGGGTAAAAGCTGGCCAATTCCGGATTTCCAGAGCTGTGGTAACATGCTGGATTGGTTGGATAGGCAATACTTGTCCAATGGAGCTCAAATTTGGATATGTTGTAGTTAACATCCATTGAAACAAGTCTCATGAAGATCATGACCTCATCCGAGCACCAGAGCATGTTGATCCCAGGCCAAGAAGTTGACCTACGAAAATGAACAAAAACAGAATTTATAACCAATAATGCACTTTTAGCTCATTTTCATTCTAACCAAGGTAAAATCTAAGAAAACGCAAAAAGGAAGTAAAAAGCTATAAAATGTCAAGAACTAACTCAAAATAGTGGGTGAATAACATGAAAAATCATGTGTAAAAATGAACCGAACACCGACCCAAGCGCTTGAGTGGACAGCGCGAATCCTTGGCATTTTAAGATAGTTTTTCTTAGGGTTTTGGGGAGTTTTATGTTTGTTATTCCTTGTATGATTGTACTAAAGTCCTATGGTCTATAAATAGGCACTTTAGCACTAGGTTTTGATAACGTGAGAATCAAAGGACATCAAATTGGGTTTGAACCAAGGGTGAGAGAAAAAAGAGCTAGGGTTTGTGAGAGAGGTAGGGGGTTCTTCATTGTAACCAAAGGGGTTCTTTCATTCTAGTGAATTTTTCGGGGATCACCGGAGAGGACGTAGGCACACCGCCGAACCTCTACAAATTCTTGTGTTTTTTGTGTGTGTTTACTTTTCGATTCATGTGTGCTTTATTTTTGCGAGGCTTGTGTGTGATAGTTGTGTAGTCCATCAATGACAAGGTCTTGGAGTGTTTATGCACAACATGTCTTGAATAGAACTTGGCCATGGTTGAGCTCAAGGTTCTCATAGCTCTCATAGTCTCCAACTTCTCTTTTTCACTTTCTCCCAATTATAACCATGGACCTACTCTTAGATTGGTTGTGGAGCCAGAGCATTGAGTCGATCTCCTAATGAGGAAGTTGTGAGCTGTTGTTCCCTTTGTATCATTTTCTGAAAAATAATAGATAGAGAGGTTATTTTTAGGTATTATTAACTTCTTGTGACAAATTGGTATTTTTAGTTTGTTCAACTTGTTTATGCATGTATTTTTTGCATTGCTTGTTCCAATTTGGCATGCTTAATTTGCAATCCTTGTAATTATCTATTGAAGTTGAATAATTCTTCTTTCTTTTCGGCATCTATTGCTATGTCACTTATATTAGAGAATAAAAAAACCTACAATACCCCTCAATTTCCTATCCTTGTGAACATTTCTAAGTTGCCTGCTTTGGGCATTACAATACCATTGAGTCAGAGGAATTGTAGATAATTTTATCAATAGTGGTGAGAGTATGACTGATAGGCTAGCATGTGGTCTAGCACAGTGCTGACTTTGAGATTAGGCTTATTATGTAGGCTAAATCTAGACCAATCAAAGAAATCAGCTTGCTATGGACAAGAAATCAGTTGGCTGCAAGAAGAAAGAACAGAGAGATGGAGCAGACAGAGAGAGAAGAAAGAAAAGAAGAAGAGAGGAAGAAGAAAAAAGAATAAAGAAAGAGAGAGAGAAGAGGAAAAAAGAATAATAAAAAATGGGAGGGAGAGATTAAACAAACAGAGAGAGAGAGAGAAGAGGAAATATAATAAAAAAAGAGACAGAGGGAGATATGTGTTGTCATGAGATGTGTTTTTATTTTATCGGGTGCACTGCCCAACAAAAGGTGATGTTTTTTTTTTTTTTTACTTCAATTCCTTCTAAATATTTGTTCTTTTTTTCTTTCTTTTTTGCCCTTTAATCCCTTCCAAATCTGTCAACCATATTATCAATAATTCCAAAAAAAATTATGTTTCAAATGTCGTATAATAACAAAAATTTCTAAATATGATGAAGAAAATATACTAAAAAAAGAGTGCTTATAAAAAAAAAATTATTTGTAACAAACAAGGGTAGTGGCGAAGCCTGAATTTCATGTGTGTGAGGGTCTCTCACAAAACATAAACAATAAAAACTTCAAACTCACAAGACATACCAAAACATCAAAAATCATATTATCTATTCATTACAATCATAATTGTCCTCTACGAGTTTTCATATTTTGAAATGGTTGCGTAACTACCTTATCATCTATATTATTAAAAATGTCTCTCTCAATACATACAACCAAGCAATCATTCATCCATAAATTGAAAGACCTATTAAAATCAATAGAACAAAAAAAAAAAATCAAATTTCACAAACTAAGAAAAACCATAGGTACAGAGAAAATAGTTATTAAAAAATAAGAGAACTATAAACCTTTTGGGAAAGGAAAGGAAAGTGGCGTAAGCCTCTTTCTTTTTTTCTTTTTTTTGGTTCTAAAAAAGTGGTGTAAGCTTGGAGGAAAGGAAAGCAAGATTTGGTTGGTGGGTAGGGCCCATGTGCTAAAATAAACACAGTAATTAATCTATATATATAGCAAAATGCAGAGAATGGTAAAACATTCAAAATACCATAAAATGTCACTGGTTAATGCAAGTATTAAGAATTGAAACTATTAATTAAATGAGGATAATATGGTAAATTCACACTTTTTTATATTTAAAAAATTAAAATCAAATAATGGATCCTATTTTTATGGAACACAACTACCCATTATTTTTTTTAATAAAAAAAAGCATCTCGCAAGCCAGAAGCGCGTGCGAAGATGTTAGTATATATTAAAGCGCGTGCAAAAATGCTAATATAGATTATAGCAATACATAGTACATTTTAAAAGAAAAAATAAAGGTCAACTATCCCCACATGCCTCCGGCTCCTGAACAAGGGTTTATAATTTATCCCAAAAAAAAAGGGAGTTGATTTTCCCACTCCCATTTTCTCCACTTACACTCCCTTTTGTTTTAAAATATTTTTTAATCAATTTTGTTTTTTTTAGTTTTTTCTCATTCCTATTATACCCTTACCTACATTAATTTATTTTTACTTCACTTTTATATTATTATTATCTTTTAAAACTTAATTTACTTACACCCCATTTTCAATGGATGGATGAATTCTTTAAAATTATTATTTTAAAAACAAACAAAATATTTTCCCCAGCAACAGCCCCCTCTCTCTCCCCCTCTCTTCGTCAACCCCCTACTCCTCCTCCCATCTCAACCCAACCCCACACAGCCACCCACCCACCGATAGCCATCGCTGCCCCAACGCACCCATAACCACAAACGACCTTACAGCCCCAAACGCCCGATAGCCAAGCCACACTCAAACCCCAAAACTCTTTTTAAAAAAACCCCGGATCTAGATTTGGTGGTTGAAGAAAGAGGGGGAAAGAGAGGGATAGAAAAGGTATAAAGATCTTAGCTATAGCTACCAGTATATAGATGATTGATGTTATTGGATTTTGGTTATGTTTCTGGAGGAGAAGCTAACAAAAAGTGAGGAAGGAAATAAAAAAGGTCCTTCGAACCTTTGCCATTGGAGCTTCTGTGTTGGCTTTTTAGACCTTCACGAATCACAGGGCAATAAACAGTTGATTTGCTGGGCTTGGTTTTTTTGGTCGAAGAAAGAGGGGAAACAGAGATGGGGAGAGAGAAGACGGAAGGGTGGGTGTGTAGGAGAGAAGATAACCAGAGGGTGGGTGGGTTTGGGATATATTTTTTTCGGTTTAAAAAAATTCTTTTTAAGGAATTCTTTATTATTATTTTTCACACATCAGCATCTCTCCAAAGTGCTCACTTGCCACGTCATCAAGGATAAAATAGGAAAGAGGAAGAACAAAAAAGAGCAAAATTAATTAAAAAGTATTAAAAAACAAAAGGGAGTGTAAGTGAAGAAAAAGGGAGTTGGAAAATCAGCTCCCAAAAAAAATTAGCCTATCTCTACAAATATTCCTGGTCCGCCATTGATGACTGATAATTTTATGTCATCATCACATGCAGTGGCGGATCCACATAGGGGGCAAGGGGGGTCAATTGACCCCCGCAAGCTCAGAATCCTCCATAGGAGCTGAAGAACTTGACCCTGCAAATGCCCAAAATGTGTTTGATGAAATGCCCCAAAGAGAGGAGCAGCCATAGCCAGGAGCTACGCAGCGCGCGCAAGGCCAGAACTTTTTTTTTTTTTTTGTTCCTGACATCAAAACGACGTCGTTCCACTTAAGTGGTTTTTTTTTTTTTTTTGGGTTTCTGTCGTCAAAACGACGTCGTTCCATTTAAGTGAATTTTTTTTTTTAAACCTGGCCAAAACGACGTCGTTTTGGCTCAGATTTAACGAAAAATAAAAATAAAAAACTTGCAGCAGCCCAGCAGATCGATAAAACAGATTGGGGAATGGGTTTTTCACTCATTCCTCTCATTCAAACCCTAAATCCCCAACCCCAACCCCTAATTCTACTCAACTTTCACTAAATCTGAAGGCCTCTCCACGTGAATCATCCTCCGGCGCCGGCGTTCCCCTCATCAAGTGGTGGCAGCAAACCCCAAATTCAATTAGCTTTGAAATTTGCTCTCAAAATTGAAAGTATGTTATCCTATTTCATAATCTTTTTATGCTTTGATAAGATTGATTAATATGTATATGTTGATTAGTTTGAATGAATTAGAGTTTTTAATTAATTATATGTTAGTTTGTATGATTTAATTAGTTTGTATGTTTTAATATGATGGATTTTATCCCTCAAATTGAAATTATGTTATCCTATTTTGTAATCTTTTATTATGCTTTAATTGATTAATAAAGATTATTGTACATTTTTGTTGTTGTTGATTGTATTTGTTAGAAGTTTTTTATTATTTTGGTTAGTTAGAAAAAATCTTGGCAATTTAGATTATTAATTAGTTTCTATATTTTTTGCATATAAAGTTATGGAACGATACTTTAAGAGAAAGTTCTCATCAACTACTTCTAGTTCGGATAATGTGGGTAGTTCGAACTCAAGAGATGTGGGTATTTCAAGAGATGTGGGTAGTTCAAAAGAAAGTGAGTTGCAAGATCTTATGAATAATCTTCCTGCAGATCCTGGACTTCGACCTCAAATGTTAGATTATGATCCTAACATTCGAGACGAAGTTCGAAGAGCATATCTACAAAAGGGTCCTTGTCAACCTAAGAATCACATATTTCCACAAATTGATCTTTCAGGGTATGATCGACGTTTTAATGTCAAGTGGTTTGATGAGTTTGGCTGGTTGGAGTACAGTATAAGTAAAGATGCTGCATTTTGCTTTTATTGTTATCTCTTCAAATCCAATTTCAAAATTGGTCAAGGGTGTAGCGATGCCTTCACAGAGATGGGTTTCAGAAATTGGAAGAAGAAAGAAAGAATTAGGAATCATATTGGAGGTGTTGGAAGTGTTCATAATCAATCTAGACAATATTGTATAGATCTTATGAATCAGAAGCAACACATCCAAACAGTTTTGGGCAAGCAATCAGACCAAGCTCGTATTGATTATCGTATTTGCTTGACAGCTTCTCTTGATTGTGTGAGATTTTTGTTGAAGCAAGGTCTTCCTTTTCGTGGCGATGATGAGAGTGACACTTCAAACAACAGGGGGAATTATTTGGAGCTCTTACAATTTCTTGCTGATCATGATGAGAAAGTTAAGGCGGTTGTGTTAGAAAATGCTCCAGGGAATCTCAAGCTAATAGCTCCAACAATTCAAAAAGATTTGGTGAATGCTTGTGCCACTGAAACTATTAAGAAAATCATTAAGGATATGGATGGTGCCTTCTTTTCTTTATTGGTTGATGAATCGCGTGATGTGTCAATAAAAGAACAAATGGCAGTGGTGTTTCGTTGTTGCCTTCTTTACTTGTTTATATTGAGAAAGATGTGTTTATTTGTATTGATAATGACTCTATAATGCAATGTTTTCAGAATATGAAAACCCGTCGTTGACAATTGTAATGTGGTTTTTTCTATTAATTAAGAATTATAATATTATTGTTTTATTTTATTTTTTTGTTCTATTTTGTATAGAATTTTTTAACCTTTTAGACGTTGACCCCTGCAAACAAAATTCCTAGATCCGCCACTGATCACATGGCTATTTTGTGTGAATCCCTTGGCTTCCTATCCCCATCTGACAACCTAGTGTTGTTTAAATTTCAACAGCCGCAGATTTTTTATGCAAAATATTAGTTAATAATGAAGCTTAAAGACATGTGAAAAGGACATAAGATATGTCCCTTACCAGAATTTGTCCAGCAAATTTGCAACAAGCGCGACAAGTCCAATTGTTGGTCATCTGAAATTTAGTCGCACCTTTGAGTATTGTATGAATAACGGTGAGAGTACGATTGGTAGAAGAAAAGGATGTTGCAGGGTGGTTTATTGTAGCACGGGGTTTGCCAATCTTGACCATTGTACTTAAATATAAAGCTAGAAACTATGTAAGTTGTTTGTAGCTCAAGCGGTTAAGAAAAGTTATCCTTACACCCGAATTTCTAAGTTTGACTCCCGTCTCTCAATATCGTTTGTATAAAAAAATTAATTAGCTAGAAACTATGCCGAACAGTAATTAGTATTGGTAGAAGAAAAGGATGTTGCAGGGTGGTTTATTGTAGCACGGGGTTTGCCAATCTTGACCATTGTACTAAAATATAAAGCTAGAAACTATGTAAGTTGTTTGTAGCTCAAGCGGTTAAGAAAAGTTATCCTTACACCCGAATTTCTAAGTTTGACTCCCGTCCCTCAATATCGTTTGTATAAAAAAATTAATTAGCTAGAAACTATGCCGAACAGTAATTAGTATTGGTAGAAGAAAAGGATGTTGCAGGGTGGTTTATTGTAGCACGGGGTTTGCCAATCTTGACCATTGTACTAAAATATAAAGCTAGAAACTATGTAAGTTGTTTGTAGCTCAAGCGGTTAAGAAAAGTTATCCTTACACCCGAATTTCTAAGTTTGACTCCCGTCCCTCAATATCGTTTGTATAAAAAAATTAATTAGCTAGAAACTATGCCGAACAGTAATTAGTATTGCTAAGTTGTACTTCCCACATATATGCCATCAGATTTACACAACTCCAATTTTCCAAGACAATGACATTTTTTACATACAAGAAACACGAAGTTGGTCTACTTTCTATTTCCCCACATCGGTTGCCGATCACTATGAGTGAGGGTGCAGTAACGACTGAATTTCTAGGGTTTTTTTTTTTTGGGGGAAGTCATGGTTTAAGTTGAATTTTTTTTGGCTGGATGATTTTGTTTTTGTTTTTGGAACAGTCCATATAATTAAAAAATATAAGATAGCAGATGACATGGGTTGTCATGCCATATGCCACATGTGTTGGTAAATAAGTTGTTACGCATAGCATTGTTGTTTTGGTATGTGTGTTGTAGGCCATTTTAAATTTTTTATATAAAAAAAATATTCACAAAAAAGTTAACTAAGGTTAACACTAGGATTTAAAACTGAAGTATGGCTGGCTGTGGTTGGTTGCTTTCTTGAGCGAGTGGCATATGCGGCCAGCAAATCAAAACAACTATGCACAGGTTTTGATGGACTGGCTGACGTAGTTTAGAGGACATGTAGAAAAGTCACTTGGCACAATTTCCCCTTGAAAAGATTTGTTTACTGATTAAAGTCCAACTAGTGCCAAAACAGAAACGCATATAATGTTAAGAAATTGAGAGGCGACACTAGAAGAAAAAATCCAAGGATAAAGACTGAAGATAACACCCGGCTTATGTCAGAAGAAAATGAAAGAGAGGACTATTCTTTGTGCATGCATGTACAGTAGTATTCAACAAAATTCTAACTAAATAAGAAATAATTAGGAAATAAATATCAAATTATAATATAACTATACATATATAAACGTGTAAGTAACTAAATAAAGACTCAACAACATATGATTCTTAAGCTCTCTCTAGTTCTCGGGAATTCATTGAAAATGAAAATTATAACTTACTAAGGTACTCAAACAGTGGAATAATATATTTTTATTTATTTATTACCATCTGATCTTTATTGTACATTTTCATATGGACTCTTGGATTTTGGTGAATACAGGAGAAAATGAAAGCCGACAGTGAGAAATACGAAAATAATTTGGAGAAGGCGGCGAAATTGAATGAGTGCGGCACTTTTATTTTTTGACTTTTCTTTTGTTCTGACGTGGTTGATAGAAAAAGAAAAAGGAGGTCGGAAGGAAAAAGATGAAATGAATGCACGTTTCTTCAATGAGTATGAGAGAGAACACTCAAAAAAATAATAAAGAAGATAACGTTCAATGCCATCTGCAAGAGGAGAATTTGCAGTAGTCAAACTTTTACTTCTCAAAGGAACACGTGGATAGCTCTAGAGGGCAACTTTGATCACAGTCGCCTTTCAGCTACTGTGAATAGTAAAACTCGTATATAAATATCCATGAAGAGTCTGCAAAATTTGAAAATCATCAACAACAAAAGCTGAACTCTCTCACTTTCAGAGGGTTTTTTTTTCCCTTCTTCCTTTCTTCCTTTCTAATGGAGCTTCTTCAAGTTGATGCGAAAATGTTGATGTCCCTTGTTCTGCTAGGGTTTATAGGATTGTTGGTGCGCTTGTACAATGGGCTTGTGTCGAAGCCGAAGAAGCTGAGGTCCCTGCTAACCAAGCAAGGCATTAGCGGACCCCCGGCTACTATTCTTCTGGGAAACATTATGGAGATAAAGAATTCTCGAGGCTCCAGCAATGTTTTCAAGGAGGGTGAAGCTCCCACCACGCATAATTGTGCTGCTCTGCTCTTTCCATTTTTTGAGAAGTGGAGGAAGCAATATGGTATATGCACATACCAATATTTATACATTTGGTTCCTCATCACATATATTGTTATTAATGTTCATTTTAATACTACGTATATGTTGTCTATTTATATCATTGTCTTGCAATAGTTGTGTTTATTATTTGTATCTTTTTAATATTTGCAAGAGCTCTTTGTGGGATTATGTTCTTGTATTGCACTTTCATTAATGAAATTGATGAATTGCTATTATTTTCAGTGAGTCTTGTAATTTACTTCTACTAAATAAATAAGTTACTTGCAGGTGAAGTGTTTGTGTTTGCACTTGGCAACACACAGATATTATATGCGAACCAACCAGACGCAGTGAGGGAGATTACAACATGCACGTCTTTAGACTTGGGAAAACCTACTTATCAATATAAAGAGCGCGGCCCTTTGCTTGGTCAAGGTATTTTGACCTCAAATGGCGCCTCATGGGCCCACCAACGCAAAGTCATTGCTCCTGAACTATACATGGAGAAAGTTAAGGTATGTATTTTGTATCGATATTGTGGATAGTATGTTTTAATATTGACATATTATGGATAATGATATTCACATCTTGATATCATATCGACAATCCGTTCTTGAATAAACAACGGATGTCATGTTTAGAGAAGATTTTATCTGTATATTACTATATAATTTATAGCAAATGGTGCCAAGAATTGTTGTGATTGCAACTATGGTAAATCTTGCAGGGAATGATCAACTTAATTACAGAGTCAACAACTACTCTGATAAATTCATGGAACAGTAGGATTGAGGCAGAGGGAGGAGTTGCCGACATAAAAATTGACAGCTACATAAGAAGTTTCTCTGGTGATGTAATCTCAAGAGCTTGTTTTGGAAGCAACTACTCCAAAGGGGAAGAGATATTTCAGAAACTAAGAAATCTCCAGGAGGCTATGTCCAAGAAAATCTTTTTGACTGGAGTTCCTGGAATGAGGTACTTTATACTCACAATTGGGGCTTAAGGTTTTCTTACATAAATTCACGACCAAACAGCTAAAATTGGAGAAAATTAGGGTAGAGACTTTGGCACTCTAATAGAGAAAGTGTAGGCAATGCAAACAACTAATTTTTTTCTTTCTCATTTTCCACTTGAAAGTGAAATATATGGTCAATAAATGTGTTACATATAGCTCCCTACAATCTTATAGTTAATTGCTATAATATATTGTTGCAGACACCTTCCCACGAAGAGCAACAGGGAAGCTTGGGCATTAGAAAAGGAGGCTAGCACTTTGATCCTGCAAGTAGTGAAGGAAAGACAAGCAGCAGGATATGAGAAAGACCTCTTGCAAATGATTCTTGAGGGTGCTCGAAACACTGATCTCAGCCCAGAAGCAACAGACCGCTTCATTGTTGATAATTGCAAGAACATTTACTTGGCCGGCTATGAAACCACAGCGGTTTCAGCCACTTGGTGCCTCATGTTGTTGGCTTCAAATCAAAAATGGCAAGAACGTGTCAGGGCAGAGGTCCTTCAAATTTGCCAAGGCCAAATTCCTGATAACGAAATGGTTCGCAAGATGAAACAGGTATACATTTTTACACCATTGAAGAATTTAAGATATAAGAGTAACTATCCTTCTATATATTGTTGTGAATTGGCATCGTCATTAGGTGTCGGGAGGGAAAACATGACAGAAAACAAGAAGTGTCCGTCAAAAGACACCATTAAAACACTTCTCATCTTCCTTCATGTTTTCACTCTCGAACTTCATCACAACATCCAATGATGAGCCAATTCACAACAAATATGTGGAAGATTATGTGATTTATGTTAAAAACTCCGAGTCCAAATGTCATAAATCTGGACTAGTAATATTCTTTTGTCAAATATATCAAACTACGAATATAGAGCAACTTACAATCTAACAACATGATATATTTAGTTTGCCGAACAGTCTAACAATGGTAGAAAATATCAGTTAATGAACATAAAAACTTGACTATTGTTGAATGTGTGCAGCTAACAATGGTGATTCAAGAATCACTGCGGCTATATCCACCAGTTACTGTGGTGTCAAGGGAGGCTTTCAAGGACATGAAATTTGGGGACATAAATGTTCCAAAGGGTTTCAATGTTTGGACCACAGTAGTGACACTGCACACTGATCCAGAAATATGGGGCCCAGATGCCTACGAATTCAACCCAGATAGGTTTGCAAATGGGATCACAGGTGCTTGCAAGCTTCCCCACTTGTACATGCCATTTGGGGTTGGACCAAGAGTGTGTCTTGGGCAGAACTTGGCCATGGTTGAGCTCAAGGTTCTCCTAGCCCTCATAGTCTCCAACTTCTCCTTCTCGCTTTCTCCCAAGTACAAATATGGACCGGCTCTTAGATTGGTTGTGGAGCCAGAGCATGGAGTTGATCTCCTAGTGACGAAGCTGTGAGCTGTTTTATTAGATTGGATCTTTTTCAACTATAAACTTTCTTGTAACAAAACAGAGTAAGGGTTAGCTTCCTGGCTGTCTGTAGTTTACAAGTATGTTCACTTATTTAAGCCTATAGTATATAAAGTTGCTTGTTCTAATAATGCATCTTTAATATTTCATCATTTTCACTCCTTGTATGGTTTATCGAAAGTGAATGATACCACCGATTAGTTCTTGATTGCTTTGGTAGTTTTTGTTTTTCCAAATGTCTGAATAAGTTTCAAGTTCAAATACTCATGAAAAAAATATATATATAAAAAGTAAATTCTTCTTTAATTTTTCACACATATCAGACATCTTCATTTTTAGTTCTTTGTGTATTATAGTCTTCAGTGACGAAGATAGAGTCTAAATATTAGGGGAGCCAATAGCTGAAAAAGATATGAAAATACATACAGATTTCAAGTTTTGTATAAAAACTTCAATGGAGTTCATGAGAATTGGGGGGGCCACAGCCACCTCTAGCCTGTGTGTGGCTCTGCTCTGATAGTTGTACTTAGGTAATTTGTAAAAATATTTTTATTTTCCGTACACTTCTCAATTATACGGAAAAATACAAGCTCTTGTGAAAGTAAACGTATTATTCGCCTACTTTAAACAAAATATTACACTTTTTTTTTTCTGAACAATTTGCAATAATGCATGTTTTATTAGTCTATTTTATCCGTATTTCTCACATACTACAAATTTTTATTATTTAAAAAAACTTAATAAATAATATAGAGTGGGCCAAGTTTTCAGCCCAATGATTATAGAAAGCAGGATGGCCTTTTCCATAGGGTGTGTCTGATTGGTTGGGCTTTGTTTCTCTTTTCAATGACGATTTGGTCTCTCTTGTTTCCAAGTACAGGCGCAACCTCCTCTTCCATCATTTTCATCTTCTAATTATACAAAAGAACAAAATCGTAAAAATAAATAAATATTAAATACAAAGCTAGAGAGCAAGGGCAGTCAAAAGCAGGGCCGGCCCTTGGCCAGGGCAACCAGGGCCACTGCCCGGGCCCACGATTGAGAAGGGCACAAAAAAAAAATTTATATTTGCTTATATATATATGTATATGATCAGACAAAAAAATTTATATGTATATGCAAAATAAAATTATAAGTGCTCATAAAAAAATAAAATAACTAAAAGTAATGGGTATGGCTAAATTATATTGCCCATTTGTTCAACTGGTGTACAGATTACCTTATTTCCATTTTTAACATTGAAGTAAATGTCTTTGTCCTTTTCCTTTTATTTATTTTTATATTACTCCATTTACTTAAGTTTACAATGTAAATAAGGAAGTACCCCCCATTTGGATTCAAATAAAAATACTAGAAAATCAAATTCCCACCAAATAAAAATATGAAAAATCGGTTTTAGTGCAAAATACGATTTATGCTAAAAATGATGGCTCATTAAGTCAATATATACTTCATACTAAAATCCCATAAAATCAAGTTTTCTTATTTGATGTGTAAGGAATAAAAGCCGCCAAAAATTATCTTGAGAAAATGATTATTCCGAAAAACCATTTTTCATACTTAGTCAATATTGCACCTCCGCTAAAAAAATTCAGGGTCCACCAATGGTGGTAGGCATAAGAATTCTCTCTCTCTCTCTCTCTCTCTCTCTCTCTCTCTCTCTCTCTCTCTCTCTCACCCAAAGCACGCATCTCCTCCCTGGGTTTCTCTAAACAATTATTTGCTTATTAGGCTTTTGGTTTTTGTCTCAAATGGTGAGGAAGGCCATTTCAATCGATTCTCATACTTGCAAATTGCAATACACTAGTTAATGAGTTTTGTCAAATTGGGTCGGTAATTATTTAGAATGGGTTATGGTTAATTTGGTTTGATGGGGATTAGGTGTCTTGAGAGCTAGCTGGGCGGGTGGGTGTTGTTGGGCTTGTGATAGATGGTGATTGCTAGGTGGCTGGTGGTGTTTGGGTGGTGGCTTGTTTGGTGCGGCCTGGGAAGGAAGTGATGAAGTTTTTAATATTTTTTTAATATTCTTAAATAATTTTTTAAAATTGTTAACATCCACGCTGGATTTACACTTAAGATGAGTTACATAAATCCTTATAAGTTATTTTACAAAAAGATAAACTTGTCTTTAAAATTTTAAAGATATGGTGGGTGGGAAAATATGACAAGATGATGGAAATAGCAGCACTCAATTAATTATTTGATTAAAAAAATAATAATTTATGAATAAAGGGCACACTCTTAGAGTTTTGCCCTGGGCTTTCAATCACCCAGGGCCGGCCCTGGTCAAAAGGCAGTCAAAAGTAGGGAGATTCTCCAATAAGGGGGTTACTTCTAATCTCGATTATTAAATTGCATCTAAGAGACTACCAACAAATTTAATGAATGTAATCAAATGGTCAAGATTAGAAGTGTGTAACCAATCCTTAACATAAAATACTTATTCGAGAATCTCTCATCCAATAAGTATTTTATGTTAAAAGTATTGGTTACATACTTCTAATATTGACCGTTGGATTCCATTCATTAAATGTGTTGGCAGTATCTTAGATGCAATTCAACGGCTGAGATTAAAAGTATGTAACCAATCTTAAGACGGACATAAACTTTAACGCTACGCTAGCTTCTTCTTCAACCCCTCCAAATTCAACTGAGTCTCCTCTTGTCTGCCGTTGTTTTCTGAAACTTTTAGTTCATAAAAGCTTTAGATATAAACAAAAATGGCAAACAAATCTTTGCAAAAATGGAGAAGCGTTGTTGCCAGGCTTGGAGAAGAGTCAAAAGAAAGAGACGAACATGGAGAAGTGACTTTGAAGTTTGAAGGAGAGAGAAAACAATGGGGTACATGAAATGAAACGTGGGAAAGTGTAGGAATCCGAGCTACCATGGAAGTCCATGTGAGTTTCTTCTCTGGAAATTGCTTGCAAAATTATCAACTGTGGTTATTCTTTTAGACTTGCAGTTGACCTGGAGATGATCCTGGTACTAATTTTCAACATCATATATTCAGTGTCCAATGAATTTCTAGAATTTATTTATCATTTATTACTGGGGGTACAAAACCCCAAAAATAATGAACAAGAAAAAACGTTGTCCAAACATTTTTTTCTTTCTATTTTATCTTTTTTGTATAAAATTAAGATTATGCACATGGTGTTGGAAAAATTGGCTCACTTAAAAGAGATGCATGTTTTGGAGGACACGCAACCTGTTGCCGGGTAGGCTCGACCAGTTGTTTCGAAGTAGAGTGGAAGACTTGAAAAACACCAGAAAGCGACCGGTCGCCCTCGTTTTCAAGCCTAAATGCACACCAGTGAACCTGCTTCAAAGTGATCGGTTGCACCTTCCCAGCGACCGGTCGCTTCAGTCGTGCAATTTTCATTTTCCACGCATTTTAAAGACTCTTTTTCATGTGCTATGTTCTCTACCAAATTGCAAGGACCACCTAAGTCATTTATGAGTTCTAGGGAGGTTGGCAATCTGCTGGGAGAGCTGGGATAGCACTTATGGTTGTTTGTTGACTTGTTTTAAAGGCTTCCTACTCTTTGGTTCTAGAAAAGGTGGTTGAAATTAAGTGGGGTGTAGCCTTTGCCGTCTATGTAGGGTGGCTGAAGGTTGAATGTGCAGCAAGAGGAAGCTTCCTCCTACGTTCAAAGGCATATATATATCTATACCAACACTCGCTTAGCCTTACCTCTTGTTGCTTTTCATGTTCAATTAATTTTAATTACTAGAAAAGAATGGTTAGAGGATATTGAATACTACTCTTTTAGAACATTAAAAAAAAAAAAAGATTGATTTTGGTTAGTATGAAGGATGCATTTTTTTCTTTTCTATTTTTTCTTTTTTGTATAAAAGATTATGCACATGGCTTCCTAAGCAGGGACATATCCAGAATTTTAAAATGAGGTGGGCTAAATTTAGGTACTAAGTAAATAGAAAACTCAACAATACCATATGATTTCATTGATAACAAAAAAAAACATACAGGAAGAACAATAAAATCTTACAAATCCTATTTGATAATTCATAACTCATAAACTGAAACTGATGCCCCAATTACAAATCTTAATTGATAATTCATAAGTTTCAATTGCAAATCCTAATTGATACTTCATAAACTCCAAAAAAATCCTAAAATTAAAGCATCAAGAAATTGAGAAAAGCTTACATGACGAATATAGGAACTTGGTTCACTTGAATTAAGTCTTGAAGGTGAGTGCAGCAGCAACAAGAGCGTTTTTTTTTTCTCTACATGCAAGGGTAAGGGGGTGCTCCTTCTTTTTTTTCTTTTTTTCTTTTTTCTACGTGCTGTGTGTGAGTTATTTTCTCTTTTTTTTTCTTTTGCTGTTCTGTGTGTGAGTTTTCCTCCCCACCCTACATGCTGTGTGAGGATAACTAGATGAGGTTTGGTTATTTAAATTGGGTGAGCTAGGATTTTAATTTTTTGGCTGGAAAAGAGAAGCCACCTGGGCTATAGCCCAGGTTTGCCAAACTAAAGGTCCGTCCCTGCCTAAGTCCTAGGACTGGCTTCCACGACCTGCTCACTATATAAATTAACTCTCCTTGATATTTCTTGTTCAGGTTGAAGACCAGGAACAAGAAAAATAAGCACTAGAGGGATTGAACTAGTCTAACTTTGAAGCACTGAGAATCAATGGAGATCCTCCAAGTGTTGATGTCTCTTGCGTTGCTTGGGTTTATAGGGTTGTTTGTACGTCTGTACAATGGCCTTGTGGTGAAGCCAAAGAGGCTCCGATCACTGCTAACCAAGCAAGGCATCAGCGGACCCCCGCCTACTCTTCTTCTGGGAAATATTTTAGAGATAAGGAAGGCTCGAGGCTCCAGCAACATTGCCAAGGCTCCCACCAGTGAACCCCCAACCATCCACAACTATGCTGCTGTTGTCTTGCCATTTTTTGATAAGTGGAGGAAGCAATACGGTATATTATTACATTTATCATCCTCATCCTTTATATCATCATATATAGGTGTTAATGTTTTCTGTGAAATATTCCGCATTGTTATGGATATTAAAAAATGTCACTTGGGGAGGAAATACAATTGGGCAAAGCCCTTGGCCTGCAAAAGATTGAATTACTTTTTTCCTTTTCTGTGACTTCAATTTGTTTCTACTAAAATGTAGTGGGAATTATCTGCAGGTGACGTATTTGTGTTTGCACTTGGCAACACACAAATATTATATGTGAACCAACCAGACGCAGTGCGGGACATCGCAACATGCACGTCCTTGGACTTGGGGAAGCCTACTTCTCAACATGAAGAGCTCGGCCCTTTGCTTGGTCAAGGTATTTTAACCTCAAATGGTGCCTCATGGGCCCATCAGCACCAAGTCATTGCTCCTGAACTATACATGGAAAAAGTTAAGGTATTCATATATCAAATATTCTTCGTGGAGGACGTCCGTTATTGTTAAAAGGAGGAATTTGTTGTATCATATTGTTGATAGTGTATTAATAACATATTGGTACGTTTTGATACTGACATGTTACCAGTAATGATATTGATATCTTACCATATGGGCAATCCATTCTTTAATAAAGAATGTAGGTCCTGTCCTGTCCAAAGAAATCTGATTTATATTTCATAGCAAATAGCACCAAAAGTTGTTGCCTTTGTTTTGATTGCAACTGTGGTAAATCCTGCAGGGAATGATCAACTTAATTACAGATTCTACAAGTACTCTGATAAATTCGTGGAACGGTAGAATTGAGGCAGAGGGAGGAGTTGCTGACATAAAAATTGACAGCTACATGAGACGTTTCTCTGGTGATGTTATCTCAAGAGCTTGTTTTGGAAGCAACTATTCCAAAGGGGAAGAGATATTTCAGAAACTTAGATATCTCCAGGAGGCTATGTCAACGCCTATTTGACTGGAGTTCCTGGACTGAGGTACCATATACTCACAATTGGAGCTCAAGGTTTTCTTACGTAAATTCATGTCCAAGCAACTAAAATTGGATAAAACTAGGATAGCGACATTGACACACTCTAATGGGAGCTCCAAAAGTTAAATTGGGAGTATTAAAATTACTATCCTGAAACTATTTGTATCAGAATCATGTTCATTGCGGCGGATCAGATCTTGTCCGCCAGGAAAACTTACATGAAACCATCGTATACACTTTCTCCCTCTGTATCTCTCATCGTGTTGTTGAGAGAGGGAGAGAGAGAGAGAGAGAGAGAGAGAGAAGGTAGACAACGAGAATAACAAACACAACGAGAATAACAAAGTTTTTTCTCCTTTTCCACCTGTACAAGTATATAAATGAGCACATGTAATTCCGCAGAATCCCAGTTAATTTCTATGGTTATATTGTTGCAAACACCTTCCCACAAAGAGCAATAGGGAAGCTTGGGCATTAGAAAAGGAGGTTAGCACTTTGATCCTGCAAGTAGTGCAGGAAAGGCAGGCAGCAGGATATGAGAAAGACCTCTTGCAAATGATTCTTGAGGGTGCTCAAAACAGTGACCTCAGCCCAGAAGCAAGAGACCGTTTCATTGTTGATAATTGCAAGAACATTTACTTGGCCGGCAACGAAACCACAGCAACTTCAGCCACTTGGTGCCTCATGCTGTTGGCTTCAAATCAAGAATGGCAAGAACGTGTCAGAGCAGAGGCCCTTCAAATTTGCGAAGGCCGCATTCCTGATGCCGAAATGGTTCACAAGATGAAACAGGTACAGATTTTTACAGCAATGAAAAATTTAAGATGTAGGTTTGAAGAGTAACTACTTGACTATCTATTGTCCATATTGTTCTGAATTCTCTTGTCATTGAGTGTCTGGATGAAGAAGTGTTTTGACAACACAGTCAAAAGTTGCTCAAGTACATGTTCAGAGCTATTAACAGTGTCTTTTGACAGTGCTGTCAAGACACTTTTTTCTCGTTTTCCTTCCTGTTTTTTCCCCCAAAATTCATCAGTGTAGAGAAATAACTAGGGTTTAGAGAAGAATAAGAAGTAGAATAGAAAGAACACCCCACGATGAGTATTCTGGTTGTATTGGATTTCTTTTATATGCTATACAGTTGACTTTGTACATGAGTATAAACAGAGTAAATTATACAAACGGTAAAACATAAAATAGGCAGTTCCAAGATTATAGGGATTGATTGAGATAATGAAGCAATCACACTTGAATGGCTACAGACTGCCGTGACTTGTGGGGAGTGCCTTGCATATTCATTGGCTGATGGGTAGGATGCTCTTCACGCTCCCTCAAGCGAAAGGGAACAAAGTGGAGGTTGAGCTTGGTAGCAAGTTGAGTAAACCGTTCGCGAGACAAGCTTTTGGTGAAGAGATCGGCAAGTTGAGAAGCAGAGGGAACATAGTGCGTCTGAAGAACACCTTGGGAAATTAACTCGCGAACAAAATGATAGTCGATTTCAATATGGCGGGTACGAGCATGGAAGACAGGATTCGCTGCCATGTGGAGAGCAGATATGTTGTCGACGAAGATACATGGAGGCGAACGTAGAGGAATACCCAACTCACGAAACAAGTAGCCAAACCAACGAAGCTCAGCTGCAGTGGTAGCAAGTGCGCGATACTCGGCTTCAGAGCTTGAGCGGGATACGGTAGATTGTTTCTTAGCGGTCCAAGTGAGGAGATTAGGACCAAGGAAAACACATGCCCCTGTAGTAGAGCGGCGGTCATCAATGGAGCCGGCCCAATCAGAGTCGGAGAAGGCTCGCAAAGTGAGGTCAGCAGAAGCACGAAAGAGAAGGCCATGCTCAAGAGTGCCCTTAATGTAGCGATAGATCCTTTTAACAGCTTGGAGGTGAGTGGAACATGGATGATGCATGAATTGGCACACTTGATTCACGGCAAAAACGATATCGGGACGAGATAGAGTGAGGTACTGGAGGCCCCCAACCATGCTACGATACAGTGTGGGGTCAGAGATCGGATCACCATCATTTGCAGAGAGTCTGGTGGAGGAGAGCAGTGGTGTGGGACTTGGTTTACATGCTGCCATATTAAATTTGGTGAGAAGGTCAGATGCATAGCGAGCTTGAGAGATTGATAGAGAGCCATTGGTGCGACAAACTTCCATGCCAAGAAAAAAATTGAGCTCGCCCAGCCTGCGACTATCAAAGGTTGAACATAAATCATCAATGAATTTGTTAACTGCAGGAAGAGTACTACCTGTTACAATTAAGTCATCAACATACACAAGGACATAAAGAGTATGAGAGGTTGTATGACGAATAAAAAGTGAAGCATCAGATTGACTATGGAAGAATCCTTGATGAATTAAAAAAGAATGAAGTCGATGAAACCATGCACGGGGGGCCTGTTTAAGGCCATAGAGTGCCTTGTGGAGTTTGCAGACATATTTGGAGCGAAGAGGGTCAGCAAAACCTGGGGGCTGCTTCATATAAACCTCCTCCTGTAAGATGCCATTCAGAAAGGCATTACGAACATCAAGTTGTTGCAAGGGCCAATTCCTGGAAAGAGCAATAGTTAAGATAGTGCGAATAGTAGCTGGCTTGACAACAGGACTAAATGTTTCATCATAGTCAAGGCCCTCCATTTGATTAAAGCCCTTGGCAACTAAGCGTGCCTTGTGTCTTTCAATAGTGCCATCGGCTTTTCGCTTGACTTTGAAAACCCATTTACAGCCCACGACGTTCATGGTTGGTGTAGGAGGAACGAGGGACCAAGTTTGGTTCTTCATAAGGGCTGTATATTCTTCGTGCATCGCTGCCTGCCAGTGAGGGAATTTAGAGGCTTGAGTATAACTTGTAGGCTCAATTGAGAGAGGATCCGTAAGAGTTGCAGTTAAGGCATGGGGAAGAGGATGGCGTGTGGAGTTGTAGACAAGATTATGAAGGCTGCGGAACCCACGTGGTGGTGGTGTAGTGGCTGGAGTTGTCGGAGATGACTCGATTTCTATTGAAGGAGGGGAAGTGCTTGCAGATTGATGAAGAGGATGGTCGGATGGAGATGAAGACAGAGTAGAGAGCGGAAGAGGTGTTGCTGGTGGTGAGAGCTGGTTGTCCGTAGCAAGGTTAGAAGGAGGTGGAGTAGTTGGGGGAGCTGGAGATAAAGGAACATGAGGAGGCTCCAATAACGTGGGTGCAAGAGGTATTGACCTGGAATCATGAGAGGACTTGGATAGAATATTAGTGTAAGAAAAATCAGATTCATCAAAAGTAACATTCCTTGAAATATACACTCGCCTAGAGATTGGTTCAAAGCACTTGTACCCCTTGTAGTGATTGTCATACCCGAGAAAAATACACTTAATAGACTTGGAGGAAAGTTTATGCTTGTTGTATGGCACTAAGTGTGGAAAACATGTACAACCAAAAGACTTGAGAAACCGGTAGTCAGGTGGGCGTTGGAACAACTTCTCATAGGGTGAAACTTGACCAAGTTGTGTAGTTGGTAACCTGTTGATAAGAAAGACAGCAGTGGAAAAAGCTTCGAGCCAAAAACTCGAAGGTAAGTGTGATTGGGACAACAGGCAAAGTCCCATTTCAACAATATGTCTATGCTTACGCTCAACAATTCCATTTTGTTCTGGTGTGTAAGGGCATGAAATGTGATGTGTGATGCCGTGTTCATGAAGAAAATTAAGGAATAAACGATTAGTGAATTCCCCACCACCATCAATTTGTATGGTTTTAATAGAATGGTTGTGTTGTTTTTCCACCAATCTTTTAAAGAAGACAAACGTTGTAAGCACATCGGATTTCTTTGCTAAAGGATAAAACCACACAAATCGAGTGTATTCATCAACAATAGATAAATAATAACGATAACCAAAATTTGAGGAGACTGGGGCTGGTCCCCATAAATCTAGATGAAGTACTGCAAGGGGTTCATGAGCATAAAAAGTACGATTGGAAAAGGGAAGTCTACATGATTTTCCCAAAGGGCAAATATGACAAGCCTTATGAGAATCAACCTTACCACTAACAGGCAAGTGAAATTTATTAAGTAAAATACGAAAAACATCATGAGACGGATGGCCAAGTCTTGTATGCCAAATATCTTGGGTAGTCCTTTCACCATAAAAGACTAGCTTCCCTGAGATTGTAGGATCTGCTTGAATATGGTACAAGTCGCCAGAGCTACTGCCAGTGAGTAATGTCCTCCCCGTCATATTGTCCTTTACATGAAAACCATTAGCATGCATCTCAAAATAGCAATTATTATCCTTAGAAAAACGGTGTATAGACAATAGATTCTTTCGGATAGCGGGAACACATAGAACATTAGTAAGTTTCAAAGGACCAATATTAGTTTGACCAATATGACTTATTGAGAGACGAGTGCCATTACCTACAATAATGGAATCATTACCTGTATATGGCTTCACAAAGGGGAGTTGAGAAGGACTGGACACCATATGATGGGTTGCCCCGGAGTCAACACACCAACTTGTGTTAGTAGGAACAGATGGTGAAGGGATATTGGAGGTGTTGGACTCTGCCATGTAGGCGTAATTACCACGATCAGGACATACACGTGAAGTGTGGCCTTGCCGGTTGCACATCTGACAGGTTTCTTGAAACTGAAAAGGAGGTTGATATGGTGGTGTTGGGAGCAGTGGTGGACGTCCATCATGTGAAGGCATTGATGATCTAGTATCTGTTAGAAATTGAGGACGACGGTGATCACGACTATTTTGCCAGCCGTTGTCGCGAGTGAAGGTCCCGCCATTATGGTAGTTGGAATTCCAGTTAGGAGAACGACCTGAATTTCTTCCATTATGCCAACCGCGACCTCGACCTCGTCCTCTTCCAAAGTTTTGAGACCGGGTTTGAGAATGGGTGTGGTGAGTGGTGCCTTGGGCTCGGTTCTGAGTGGCCTGATCATTGGTACTGCGATCAGAGGTGAGTGCTACACTTTGTGATAAGGAGAGGGAAGACATCCTCTTCAGCAACTGTTCTTCCTGTATTAACAAATCATAAAATTCATCAAAGGTTAGAGAGGGTCGAAGATGAAGGGAGGTAGTAAATTCTTTGTATTCATGGCCTAGGCCATCGAGTATATAATCAATAAGTTCGCCATCAGAAATTAAGGTGCCAGCCGCAGTGACAGAATCAAAGAGAGACTTGGCGTGGATCAAATAATCAGCAACTGACTTTTCTGGATCCTTTTTGAGGGTGCATATCTGATCTCGCAGGGTACGAATATAAGTTTTGGACAGGGGTGACAGTCGTTTCTCAAGCAGCGTCCATGCCTCATATGCTGTAGAACATGGAATCAGAAGGGTCTTAATAGAAGATGAAGCCGTGGCCTTGATCCAACTTAAGACTAGTTTGTCTTTTGAATAGGCTGGATTGAGAGAACCATCGGGAAGTTTCTTCTGAGGATGGGTTTCTGTCTTAATCACATCTTCCAGATCATGTAATTCTAGTACATCTTCAAACTGAGATTTCCAACAGAGAAAATTATTACGATCCATTGGTGTTGTAAACAAGTGAGCGATATTGAAAGAAGTTGGAATAGAAGATGGTGTGGTGGTCATGGTATTTTGAAAAGTAGTCTGAGAGACAGAAGAAGAGTTTATAGGAGAGAGAGAGTTTGTCATTAGGATCGAAAAGGGGTTGCTAGCCTCTGCGAGGCTCTGATACCATGTAGAGAAATAACTAGGGTTTAGAGAAGAATAAGAAGTAGAATAGAAAGAACACCCCACGATGAGTATTCTGGTTGTATTGGATTTCTTTTATATGCTATACAGTTGACTTTGTACATGAGTATAAACAGAGTAAATTATACAAACGGTAAAACATAAAATAGGCAGTTCCAAGATTATAGGGATTGATTGAGATAATGAAGCAATCACACTTGAATGGCTACAGACTGCCGTGACTTGTGGGGAGTGCCTTGCATATTCATTGGCTGATGGGTAGGATGCTCTTCAATCAGGACACCCAATGGCGAGCCAATTCACAACAAATATGTGGAAGATTATGTGATGATATAGCATTTTTCATGTTTAGAAGTACTTTCATACGTATTAATATCAGTTAATTACCACAAAAACTTAACTAGTGTTGACTGTGTGTAGCTAACAATGGTGATTCAAGAATCAATGCTGCTATATTCACCAGTTGCTATTGTGACAAGGGAGGCTTACAAGGACATGAAATTTGGGGACATAAATGTTCCTAAGGGGTGTGAATATTTGGACGACGTTGGTGACACTGCACACTGATCCAGAAATATGGGGTCCAGATGCCTACAAGTTCAACCCAGATAGGTTTGCAAATGGGGTCAAAGGTGCTTGCAAGCTTCCCCACTTGTACATGCCATTTGGGGTTGGGCCAAGAGTGTGTCTTGGACAGAACTTGGCCATGGTTGAGCTCAAGGTTCTCCTAGCCCTCATAGTCTCCAACTTCTCCTTCTCACTTTCTCCCAATTACAAATATGGACCTGCTCTTAGATTGGTTGTGGAGCCAGAGAATGGAGTTGATCTCCTAGTGAGGAAGCTGTGAGCTGTTTTATTAGATTGGATCTTTTTTAACTATAAACTTTCTTGTAACAAAACAGAGTAAGGGTTAGCTTCCTGGCTGTCTGTAGTTTACAAGTTTGTTAACTTGTTTAAGCCTATAGCATATAAAGTTACTTGTTCTAATAATGCATCTTTAATATTTCATCATTTTCACTCCTTGTATGGTTTATTGAAAGTGAATGATATCAGCAATTAGTTCTTGATTTGTTGGGTGGTTTTTGTTTTTCCAAATGTGTGAATGTGTTTCAAGTTTGAATACTCATAAACAGATAAAATAACAATAATATTGAATTCATACTTCTTTAGTTTTTTTCGGTCAGTTTACAACATAAGAAATTGGACATGTGCATGAGTTTGCAACCCTTAGTAATTCGAGTATACACATAATGATGGATCCAGGAATCTTACCTCATATGGTTATAGTGTAAAAATTCCAAAAAAAATTTAAGATGAAAATAACATTGGAGAAGATAGGGGTTAAAGGTTTGGGGGGGGAGATTGGGGATTTAGAGTTTTTTTTTTTTGGTCGAAAATATCTTCATTCCAAAACGGAGGGGGAAGAAAACTCTAATACAAGCAAGCGGAATAAAAGGCGAGATAGCCAACACCAAGGCACATGCCAGCTTGGTGAAACAGGCTACACTTGGAAACATAAAACAACTCAAAGAAACTAACAAAAGCTTGAAGGTCTAAGAGAAAAGAATTGGGGTTTTGGAATGGCTGGGAACGGGTGGGAGGGATTTTAGAGTGGCTATTGATTGTATTTTTTTTTTTTTCAAGATCTGGACCAAAACAGCGTCGTTTTGGCCAAGTCATTTTAAAAAAATTCTCTTGGTGAAAATGACATCGCTTTGCACAGGGTGGTTAAATAATTTTTTTTTTAAAATAACCACATTGCGCTTCTTTTTCTTCCTTGCGCAACTCCCTTCCTTGAGGGCAACAATCATGTAGTTGGAGGGCGTTTCATGGGGTCGCATAGTCAACTCAAGTGGACCTCCAAGCTTAATTCCATGGAGTTCATAGGGTCATTTGACCCCAATGACCCCACTATGGGGTCCATCCCTGTATATACATACATAGGTATTTTTTGGTGAGATAGAGCATCCTTTTTAATAATGATGTGGCCTCTCTACTTTCAAATTACAACACCAACCTCTTCTTTTAAAAATTAGAGTGAGAAGGGTATTTTAGTCATTTAGGCAGAAATTTTTACATCACATGTGTGGCATGTGACTTGATTTAATGGAAATGTTTAACGGAATTAGACGTAGGTGGTAAATCTCAACACTTTACATAGTTTAAATTAAAATTTTAGGGGTAATCTCGCACATGCCTAAAAGTTTATGTGATATTTATGCAAATTTTCCCTTTTTTTACCCCAAAACCAAAATTTTAACGGACTTGTAAAATTTAAACGACCTGTCGCATTTTCCCTCGAGACGATTCAATCAGACAGCAAAAACGTGAGAACTGAGGACGACATTGGACCGGCATGTCGTTTGAAAAATTGAACGCCGGACATTCTATATTGTGTTGTCGTCTCCGTACCCTCTGCTCTTCTCCCTCCCAAATTCCCAACCCAGTTTCCATTTTCAGCCAATTCCGAAGGTTCATCGATGAAATTAATTAATTAATTAATACTAAATTAAGAGAGAGAGAGAGAGAGAGAGAGAGATATATATATATATATATATATATATGGAAGCGGTGGCGGAAGGGCTGTGGGGGCTGGCGGACTACCAGGAGCAGAGAGGCGAGATCGGGAAGGCGGTGAAGTGCTTGGAAGCCATATGCCAGAGCGACGTGTCGTTTTTCCCCATCGTCGAAGTCAAGACTCGTCTTCGCATCGCCACTCTGCTTCTCAAGCACTCGCACAACGTCAACCACGCCAAGTCTCACCTGGAGCGCGCTCAGCTGCTCCTCAAATCCATCCCTTCCTGCTTCGACTTGAAGTGCAGAGCCTACAGTCTCCTCAGCCAGTGCTACCACCTCGTCGGCGCCATCCCTCCTCAGAAGCAGGTCCTCCACAAAGCCCTCGAGCTCTCTGCTTCTGCTGGCCACGAGTATGTAGTAGCTGTATTTTTCTACAATTTGCCTGCAATTTATGCTTAATGTTCATTTCTTCTTGTTGTTGCTGTCGTTCGAGTTTTTTCAGCTTCAAATCTCATGTTGCCGTTGTGATTTTCGTTGTTTTTGTTGAAGAATTACAGTCAAGTTATGGTCTTGCAACTTCAATTCTCAGCTTGCCAATGCTCTGATCATTGAAGGAGATTACCGGAGTTCCATCTCCGCCTTGGAGGCCGGTTTTGCTTGCGCAACTGAAATCTGTTATCCTGAGTTACAGGTAGTTAACTTACCTGGATTTGGCAAGATAACATAACTTGTAGGCTCATTTCGTAGCTTAATTTACTCGTTTTGTTTTAGATGTTCTTTGCAACTTGTATGCTACATGTGCATTTAATGCAATGGGATGATGAGAATACTGTTCAGCTAGCTGTTACCAAATGCGATGAGGTCTGGGAGTCATTAGACCCACAGAAAGTATGTATGCTTCTTCATTAGTTTTCAACATCGATTCTTCTAAGTTTTAGTTTTCAGCGATACTAAATTTTTCTTTTTTTGGTTTTACTTTTACCCTGTTCTTGCTTTCTCCCATATAGAGACAACAATGCCTTGGTTTACTCTTCTATAATGAACTGCTGCACATATTTTATCGACTCCGGATCTGTGACTACAAGAATGCTACACCTCATGTGGAAAGATTGGATGCTGCTATGAAGGCTGATTTGCAGCAAATGCAGCATGTACAGCAGCTGGCAAAGGAACTTGATGCCATAAATCAGAGTCTCTCCCGGTCTGATCTGCATCACAGGGAGGTGTCAGCCTTGTCTGAAAAACAAGCTCGGCTTCAACACCAGCTGTCTAGTCTTTCTACATGGAGTTCAACTGCGAAGGGATCTCTGGAACCAGCTTATTTTGGAAATATGAAACGAACGTACGGAGATAAGCTTGAGCTAGCACCACCTCCTATTGATGGGGAATGGCTACCAAAAAGTGCTGTCTATGCTCTTGTTGATCTGATGATGGTTGCGTCAGGTCGTCCAAAAGGAAATTTTAAGGAGTGTGCGAAGCGAATTCAATCTGGAATGCTTACCATCCAAGGTTGATTTTCATTCTGAATTTTTCCTTATTGGCCAGAGTGGGGGATGATTAAGTTGTGTCATGTCATGCTTTGGATCAATCCTGGATTGTTATGGTTTTTAATCTCTTTGTTTCTTTTCAGAGGAGCTTGTGAAGCTTGGAATAACTGATGGTGTGAGAGGTGAGTTCAATTTTTGAGATGCCTATAATAACATGGTTTCACTGGCTTTATTGTTGGCCATACCATTATTAATGCAACCTTTCTTAAATTTTTTTCAAGCAGAAGTGAATTTGCAGCACTCCGCAATCTGGATGGCTGGTGTGTATTTAATGCTACTTATGCAGTTCCTTGAAAACAAAGTGGCAATGGAGTTGACACGATCTGAATTTGTAGAAGCACAAGAGGTAGGTGGCATGTCTCAGTATGGTGCATTTCTAGGTTCTTGTATAATGATATATATATATATATATATATATATATATCAGATCTGTTAAAGATGGCAGTCTTATATGCCCTATGGTAGGTATACTTAAGTTTATTTTTAACTCAAGTTGACTACATGTAATGAGTATACTCAAATCAATATACTTGTGTGTTGCAGGCATTGGTACAGATGAAAAATTGGTTTATGCGCTTCCCAACAATTTTACAGACATGTGAGAGCATCATCGAAATGCTCAGGGGGCAGTATGCTCATTCTGTTGGCTGTTATAATGAGGCAGCTTTCCATTATGTTGAAGCTGCAAAGGTAAACTTTTCTTGAATTGCATTATCCATTTAGAAGAGATGCTATATGAGCCAAAAAAAATTGAAGGTTCATGATGAGGGAGCAATGAGCTAATTAATTTGTGTACACCACCTTGTATATGAGATTTTATTCTGTTTAGCAAAGGGTAAAATAAAAATGAAGGCATATGGATATAATTTCCCATGGCATCTAAACTAAGTGTTACTTTTTTTTAATAAGCAGCTCACAGAGAGCAAATCCATGCAAGCTATTTACCAAATTTATGCAGCTGTCTCCTACATCTGCATTGGGGATTCTGAATCATCTACACAGGTAAAGGTTTCCTGTAATTACAATTCTGTTGAGTTTATATGTGATTGTAATTTAGTATTTGATTGCACACGTACTTTTATTTGTTTTTCCATTGGATTATTTCCCATCACTGAATAGAAGTTTGGATGCAGGCACTTGACTTGATTGGACCAGTTTACAGAATGATGGACTCATTTGTTGGAGTTAGAGAGAAAACCACTGCCCTTTTTGCCTATGGTCTTTTATTGATGAAGCAACAAGATCTACAGGAAGCAAGGTAGATGCTCAAGTCCCTTATCATCTGCTGCGTTGGTAGTATATATTTATGATTGTTGTTTCAAAGTCAAAGAAATTTTGGCATTGTACTGCAGTATGGAGATAAATTTATCTATTGTGTTTTCTTAGTCATTTAGAACGAGTCCATTTCAATTTTCTTTCCTTTTTAATAATGGATAATATTTGCGAGTGACGTATCAAATTTTTCTCAAGCTCTGTACATAGAAAATTAATTTACTCTTTGAAATGCCATGGATGAAAAGTGCACTAACTCTCCTTATAACATGACCTTTGAAAATCCTTTAAATTGTTAAGTGATTAATTTTGGTTGCCTTATTGTACTTTCACATTTGTTTGCCCTACATATTCATCCATCTGCACAATGACAAGAGCACAAACTAATAAGATTGATACTGAGGTATCCAGGCTCTGCTTCTTCATTAATTTTGTTTCAGTCTTGGAGGTATGCTGGGAAGAACCTGTAAATAAACTTATACCTGATCATGTCAGTTGATATAGTACCAGCATATTTTCCATTATGAATTCTCTCTCTCTCTCTCTCTCTCTCTCTCTCTCTCTCTCTCTCTCTCTCTCTTTCCTAATATCTCGGTTTGGTGTAGAAATCGACTCGCCAAAGGTTTGCAATTGACGCATACTTATTTGGGGAACCTTCAGCTTGTTTCCCAGTATTTGACAATCCTTGGGAGTTTGGCACTAGCTCTTCATGACCCCGGACAGGCCAGAGAGATCTTGAGATCATCCTTAACATTGGCAAAGAAGCTTTCTGATATCCCAGCACAGATATGGGTGCTCTCTGTTATGACAGGTATGTATATATTCCTTTTGGGTTCTGCTCAGTATCTAGAACTGGCAATCTGGTTTCTCTGTAAGTGGAACAGAGAGCCCTACCACACTGTCGGTTGAGACATGCACTAACTGGGACTGATAAAATCTATGCTTCTTTTGGACAAGCACTGTTATAACTTATAGGATGTTTTCTAATATTTAAACTTTTCACTTCTTGATACTTGTACATATTATAAAACATGGCAGTCCCATGATCGCATTCTGCATTTATGTTTACCTGAGTTTAGGAACAAATTTTGTTGTTGGAATCACCAAATTTTTTTTTTAAAATTTACATTTCAAGTATCATTTTAGGTCATCCCTCTGCATGTTAGTAAAGTATGTTGGATTTCATCATTTAACTGACTCGATTGAGTAGATTTTAACTGGAATCTTCATTCCATTGGATTTATTCTGCTGATATGTGCTATGTTTCTGGTAGCTTTGTATAAAGAGTTAGGCGAAAGGGGACATGAATTGGAGAATCTTGAGTTTCAGAAGAGAAGGGAGGATGATCTGCAAAAGAGACTTGTAGATGCACATTCATCCATTCACCATATTGAACTAGTGAGGGCAACACATCTCTTTGTTTTAGCATTGTGATAAAATATAATAAAATAAAATAAATTGCTTGACATACCTAAACAATGATAAGTGTTTTGATATGAGGCACTCACTGATTATTTTTCTTGTACGTGTAACTTGCAGATTGACAAAGTAAAGGTTGAAGTCCAGCAATTTCATGAGGTCGACATCAATCGTGCAACCATGGGCCCATCCATGAGTGCCAATCTTGACATACCAGAATCAGTTGGTCTGTCTGCCCAGTTACCTGCTCCTTCATCATCAAGGCTAGTAGATTTAGACATGGGAAGACGTGGGAAGAGGAAAGTTTAGATTCTGACTTGTACAGTTCCGCATCCCTCTGTATTTCCTCTTTTAGGAAAAATGAGAGACTATAGCTTAGAGGAGATTGAAGTTGAGCTTTTCATATCTATGTACAGTGTACTGTGATGTAGGTTAACTCCAGCAAGAAAGGGTATCTTTAGCATTGGTACGAGGGATGTTGTATAATTTTTTGAATATAATTTATCAAGCAAACTTTACCATATTTACATGCCATAGTGAAATGCAACACAGATGCTTGTTTGGTTCTGGACATATTGGTCGTATGTCATGCAATTGATTTGATTACATGGTCAAAATTGTCAGTAGCATGAAAGTGGATAGATTACAATTTTTAGATGAAATTATTATGTACTTCGACATGTGATCAGGAAAACAATGGTGATAGCGAAAACTGTAGAGTATTTCTTGCTCCATGGATTTGCTTCCACAGTGAAATAAAGCTCAAATGTCTTCAAATTCAGGATGAGAGTAACTTGAACTCATCTGCTGTGTCTTTGCTACTGTTCTCATCCCTCATTAGCAGTTAATCCCGAAATTTCTTTGAGTGGCTTCCATACAAATTTCCTCCTGAAAATACATTGGTTTTCCGACATTATTGCAAGTATGATCTCTGCTATACAAATGTAGGCATGAAGAAACAGGATTGAAAGTTTCCTGGCTACCTAAAAATCCAGGAAAAGAAAAAGACATTTGAAAATACCAGTTTCCGCATTCGGCAATGACCCTGACCTTGGGCCGGAGTGTGGGAAGCAGAGCAAGAAACTGCAGCTCTGCCTTTGAAAGAACCTGTGCACAAAAGTACATGGGGCAACATTGGTTTGATTTAAATTCCTATTTTGCTTCCTCTTTGATCGTACGGGTCTCAAAGAATAAATAAATTTAAGTGTATAGTTTACTTCAGCACCTTGGCTTCAATAATCCAGACCACAAGGCCTTTGGCCTTTGGAGGCAGGGCAGCAAGCCTGTAATCAACCTCTGGTGGAAAGTACCATCTTGATATGGGCTGCTTCCCTAGATGAGGCTACTTTCCAACAATACATTTGAGTAAGAAGAACACAACAAAATGGAAAATTTCCTCTACAATTTTGGGTGTAGATGGACAATACGATAACATGTCAGATATATCTCAACTCACCGGGCAAACGGGATGGACCTTGGTGAGGGTGGTCTCAGGATCACCGAGGCCTCGGGCACTAAGGTCCAGGAAATAGTAACCCTGGTATCTCAGGCGGTTAAGATAGCGGCCCTCGTAGCCTCCCTCATGGGGAGAGTAGATAGCCAGGGCCTTGTGCTCCTCCACGTCCGAAAGCCAACGGCCGAGATCAAATCTCACCAAGTCTCCTCCTATGAAGTCCTCTATACTTCTCCCACTGCACCTTATCATCCCAACACGCTTGGATACTTTACCATGTCTTCCACTCAAACCCATCATAAGCATCATGTTTCTGTTTCCCTTGAGCTCATTGTTTATGGTGCAGCTGTTTCTTGGCGGTGGCTGCTTATGCTGGAGATTGGCCGAGACTGGTAGAATTGTTCCATGCTTGAAGCAGTTTGCAGCTGCCATTCTGTTTGTTGCCTTTTATGTTGCAGGTTTCTTTCTAACTTGAAAGAAAGATAGTGAGGGTGGGAGATGATGCCATTAGCGGGAACGAAATGGGAAATTAGATAGAGGTTGTGAAAAAGCAATGCCAATACAAAATATGCTGGGAGTTGTATGGTGGACAAACAAGATAAGAAATCTGAAAACTCTTTCTCCAACTAAAATGTATGGTGCTTTTATTTGCGGAAAACAACAAAGTTCTTAACACATCTTAATAACTATAGCCTTGTTTTGATACCTTTTTTTATTTTTATTTAAAAAGTTTCTTAGTTTTAAGAACAAAATGAAAACTTTTAATATCTATTTTGGAAATATGATGTGTGTGTTGAGTAAAATTTTCATTTTCAAAGTAAAATATGTATATAGAGAATAAGAAAAATGCTAAGCACAATCGTTTATATGCGCTACACACAGAGAAAATTAGTTAATGTAAACAGATAATTTTATAAATCTCATATATCCATTTTATTGATGCTTTTTTTTTTGGTTTCTCAAGGTAAACCAAGGCATGGCCCAAGCTTAATCCTCTGAGGTACTATCGGGCGCACATGCAGGGACCTCTCCCAAGTAAGTTTTCTGCATCCACAAGGGCTCAAACCCGAGACCACTTGCTTAAGCGATCAGAGCCCCTTCCACTCTTACCAACCTTCATTGGTATTTTATTTAGGGTTCAGGGTTATTTACGCTTTTCAAATTCCTATATACCCTTGATTCATTGAATAAGGTCAACTAAGGCAAGCACTATTTGAAAAGCAATTGAAATGTGTTGAACAAGAAATTTGAGGGCAAATAAATTGAACATATATAACATAATGAATTGTAACACGAACGGGGTTTGTACCCCAAAACTTGAACCCTCCCAAACATAACTTCAAGCGAGCAAGGCAAATGCTAGTACTATACTCTCTGTTCTGAAATTATGAAATAATATTTAACACAGATCGACTTTTCGCCCCCTTTCCCTTCCCTCTGTCCTCGTACATCCTTCCCTCCCAGTATAAAACCCACAAAATTTGAAGTTGCTGAATTAGGGTTTTCAGTCTTCGTATGAACTAGTTCATTGGGCCGAAGAAGAAGAAGAAGAAAGAAGAATGCTGGGTCCTACCGCATCGAAGTGGTACAGAGCCAGCGGGCTTCTCTTCCAACTTAGACCCCATCGCAGCTTCAAAGCAAATTCCTTTAGCACCAGAACCGCCTTCCATGGAAACCCAATTCTCCTTCCAAAAACTTTGACTTCGAACAGCGTGCTTCCAACATTAAGACTCCCTTTCCATGTCAACGCTTTCCTCTCCGATGCCTCATCAGCTCCTGCCCCGCCAGATGGCCGCTCGTGGTTCTCTACATCGCCGGACCTGAGAAATCCAACTCCTCCAGTTTCTAAGGGAACTTCCGTCGAACAGATTACGAACGTTAAGATCTTCCGAACTCTCGCAAGTTACTTGTGGATGAAAGATAACTATGAATTCCGTATCAGGGTCATTGCGGCCTTGGGCTTCTTGGTTGGGGCTAAGGTTCTCAATGTTCAAGTGCCTTTCCTCTTCAAGCTTGCTGTGGATTGGTTGAGCTCAGCTACTGGCAATGCTACCGCACTTGCTTCTTTCACTGCCGCCAATTCAACCCAGTTGGCTCTTTTTGCAACTCCTGTTTCGGTTTTAATTGGATATGGGCTTGCACGCACGGGTGCTTCTGCTTTCAACGGTACTACGCATGAAGTAATTGCTTGCTCATACCATTCCTTTGGATATTCATGCTTCAATAACATGTTCATGTATTGAAATTCGGAATTGGGTTCTTGCCCATTTCTAAAGTTCTTCAAAATTGTATTGTGCAGAATTACGGACTGCTGTGTTTTCTAAAGTAGCACTGCGAACAATCCGATCAGTGTCTAGGAAGGTATGGCACTCCCAAAATGTCTTTTATCGAATATCCAAGCCGCATAAACACCTTAACCATGTTCTAAGTCATATTGCAAATTCTTCTTGGTTTCATATTGAACATGCTTGTTAATCTCTAAGAAAAAAAGATGCCTTATGTCCTAAAATCTTCTTTGTGACATATGCAATTTAAACTTTTGCAGGTCTTCTCTCATTTGCATGACCTTGATCTTCGGTATCATCTTAGGTATTCATATATATTCCTTTCCATGTTTGTTTAGAATGTATTTATTAGTTGCAGACGACGTGCCAGTATGTTGTGGCTTCTTAACATGCTTGAATACATGATTTTGTTGTCATTTGGGGAGATATTAGTTTACAATAAAAGCCTTTTCAATATAGTTGATTTTGAGCTATTAGTTGCACTCTAACTTTTGCATTATCATGTGGCTAATGTAATTTCAGTCGAGAAACCGGCGCACTAAATAGGATAATTGACCGTGGTAGCCGTGCAATAAATTTTATTCTGTCGTCTATGGTGTTCAATGTTGTGCCCACCATTTTAGAGGTATGGATCTGTACCTTAGATTATTGTTGAGCTATTTTGATGTGTGTAAAGACACTGGCTGGACTTAGTAATGTAGTGCGAAGCAAGGTCGAGGGTTCCATCTTGCTTTTGTTTCTTGTTACTAAACAAATTTAACAGATTTGACATGTGCCTTTCCAGATATCTATGGTTTCAGGTATACTGGCTTACAAATTTGGAGCACCTTTTGCATGGATCACTTCACTATCAGTTGCTGCATATGTGGCATTTACATTGACTGTCACACAGGTATCGTGTCTCTTGCCAATTCTTTGTTTATAGTTTCTTAGGAATGACTTGTTAAAAAAAATAAAGGTGTCTGAATCATACTAGTTAATCATTTTGATCCATTTCAATTTTTTTTAGCTATATATTTACCCGTTTATTAAGCTGCTGATAGTTTTTGTGTTGCGAATTTTGAATTAATGATTTCCTTGTCTTAACAGTGGAGGACTAAGTTTAGGAAGGCCATGAATAAGGCTGATAATGATGCTAGTACAAGGGCAATTGATTCACTTATTAATTACGAGGTAAGGTGATGTACTTTGTATATCTTCTACTCACTTTATGCAAAATTTGATGCCTTCCATCTCCATTATTCAAATTATTTTTCTCTCGTTTCATCATCTGATGCTGTTGTATTTATACAGACTGTAAAATATTTCAATAACGAAGCTTATGAAGCCAGTAAATATGATGAGTACTTAAAGAGTAAGTTGTTTTGGTCTTATCACAGTTTATAGTTTGTTAATCCTGAACTAATACATTGTTCTGGAAACTAATATGAATTAAACCCACTAGTTCGTGATACACAAACTTGTAAAAGCTTCTATTATCTTGCTGATAAATTATCATGCCACGTTTGGTGCTCGCATGTGCATACTCTATAGTGCTGAAACATGTATTTCCGGGACATTTGGATCAAGACCAATTTCCAATTTAGGTTGGGTTGTGTTTCAGATGATTTTACATGTGCATATGTATGTATCTGTCATATAACATCCACGCCAAATGCACGTTCGGGTCATTCAGGTCAAATGCACGTTCGGGTCATTCAGGTCAAATGCACGTTCGGGTCATTCGGGTCAATGCACGTTCTGGTCATTTGGGTCAAATGCATACAGCATGTATTTGTGTGTGTTGAGAGAGAGGAAGGAGAGGTCAGACCTTCATATCATACAAAATGTTCATTGTGGGGCTTTACTCTCTGTCTTCCAGTGAAATTGTTCAAGACTATGAATTAACTTCAATTATTTTGAAGTTAAAAAAAAATTTATTGTGTTCTTTGCTTAATAATTTAGAATGGCTTTTCTTGCCATATGTGGTCAAAGAAATAGGTGATAATTACTTTAGTTTTTTTCATTGTTTTGAAAATTAATGATCATTGGGCACAAAAAAAAAGGGGTCTTATACTTCAGCTAGAGGAGTGACTGGTTGGTTCACCGAACAAGAACTGAATTTGACTTGTGCACAAGCTATTTTGAAACTTTTCATTCTAATTTTTTAAAATTATTTTACTTTTTTTATTTATCATAGCATGATTGAAAACATTATTTTCAATTGTATAAATATGTATTTATATGCAATGATACTAGAGACAACAATTGATGTGGCAACTTCTTATTTGCGGTGAATAATTAAGTTCCAAGGTGGACCCAGATAGAAAACAAATGAAATACTGCTACGTCAGTTAGTGTTCAAAAGTTGGTGTCTTTGGTATCAGTCAGCCTTAATTCTCCCTTCTGTTTCATGCATTTATGAGTTTGCATGGTAACCTCAGGTGGCCTTCCACCAAACCAACTTTTATTTTACTTTATGGAATGTCCTGTGTGTGGTAGTTCTTCGTGTGGTATTGGATTTGTATGTTTCTCCTTGAAATATTTTTTTGTTAGTTTGACATTGATAATTGTGGTTTTTACATCAGAAGGTTATTTTCATTGTTTCTTAATGGTGCTTCTGTTGCTTGTGATTATTCTATCTTTCAGGGTATGAAGATGCTGCCTTAAAAACACAACGCAGTCTTGCTTTTCTGAACTTCGGCCAAAATATTATATTTAGCACGGCTCTATCAACTGCTATGGTGCTGTGTTCAAATGGTATTATGAGTGGCAATATGACAGTTGGTGATTTGGTAATTTGCCTTGGGATTCTCATGTTTTGAAGTCTTTTTGAAAAAATCCTGTTTGCAAAGTGACTCACTGATAGTCATACAAATTATGGTTGAACCCAATATACAGGTCATGGTGAATGGGCTTCTATTCCAGCTATCGCTTCCACTCAATTTCCTCGGTAGTGTTTATCGTGAGACTATACAGAGTCTTGTTGACATGAAATCTCTGTTTCAGTTACTGGAGGTAAATATAGGAACTTCACAGTTTTCTTGCAATCTGGTTTTCAGTGATGTGTGCGTCTTGTTATATTTATTTTCAAATTACACTGACCTCTTTTACATGGCTTGAATCAAGGGACTAATATTGGACCACGCGATAATTCTATTCACTTTTTCACTGTCACAAAATCTATGCTTTTTTGTTGTAATGGACAAAATCTATTATCTATTTATTTTTGAACCTCTTTAATGAAGAAACAAGGACATACGCACTCTACTCTTAATTTATTTACATTTTGGTTTGTAGTTATAAAACTTTTAAGGTTGATATAGTTTTGTCATGCAAGCTATTTTGATGGTGGTTTTTCATAATACATTGTTGAATTGGCCTTTTCTTTATCTGCTTTTACTTTATTTGTTGTTATTTATCATAGGAAAGGGCCGAAATTGGTGACAAAGATGATGCAAAGCATCTGAAATTAAGTGGGGGGAGCATTCAATATGACAACGTACATTTCAGGTGGTTGATGCTTCTCTTGCTGTCCTTATAGTGTTAATGGAGCATTTCAAGACCATTGATTTTTTATATAAAAAGCTCTTAATTTTCTGAAATCAAATGCTATTTTGTGTCAATAGCATGGGAGAGGCTGAGAGTCAGAAGACTTGTTTCTTTTGCTATTTAGGGTCTTTAAGGAAAAAAAACCTCGCTGAAGAAGAAGACTTAAATTTGGCGGGCCAAGGTGAAGGCTTTGCTTGCCTCCCCTTCTGAGGCGGCCTTCCTCTCTCTGGCTGTTCTATCATTAATATATCATCTAGTACTTTTATAGTAGTCTGTAGCTAGCATGATGTTAAAAAAACGTTTTTTTGGACTATAGATGTGATCCATATGTGGCAAATTTAAATTAACATTTATCAAATGTGATATTATTTTTACTGTGTAATTTATGTAATCCATTGCTGATGCACTACATCCGTTTTCTGTTTGTACAGTTATCTGACAGAAAGAAAGATTCTTGATGGGATATCATTTGTTGTACCTGCTGGGAAGAGTGTGGCTATTGTTGGAACCAGCGGAAGTGGTAAGGCTTGTCAGGATTTCCTCTTTGTGTCTTGGCGTCTTCCCTTGATTCAAAATTCCTTTCCTTTTTAAATTCATTTATTGTTTGACATGAAATACCAGATATTAATGTTTTTTGGGCGCTGTTGTGGAGACATGGTTCTACCACAGTTCTGGTGTTTTTGCTTAATGTTAGTCTGGAAGTTATTAGGATAAGCAAGTGATGCCCATGCATATCTAATTGTTTTTATTTTTTGTATTAATTATTATTAGTATTGCATGATGCAGCATATCTGTTCTTTATTCAATATTCTTGGATCATCATGAATATATTGAATTGGCATCTGTTTGCAGGCAAGTCAACCATTCTCAGATTGCTCTTCAGGTTTTTTGACACACATTCTGGAAGTGTAAGACAACTGATCCTGTTTTTTGTAATTATCTATTGGTACAATACGGGCTTAATTTATAAAGCATGTAGCTATCTTAGCGTTGGAGTCTAATCTTGATGGTTCTAGTCATGAGTGGTAATCACCTAACAGGTTTTGCCTTGCTTATTGCATCATTGCTGAAAATCTTTGTGCTGGTTGCAATTTCTAATCAGTTAGACAAACTTTATGATGGTGAAAGTATAATAGGTGACTTTCTGTCGATCTACTCATCAGCTTAAAACATGTCTGAAGTTAATATAAATTTTAATCTGCAATATTCCTGAAAAATAATGAGGGCAAGCGAGTTGACCGTTGAGAAGAAAAAGTTGTTATGCCCCATTCAACCTCCTCTAGGATGCAATTTCATAATGCGGGCATAATAATTAGTTTGTTAACTCCAATTTTCTTGTTTTTCTTAATATACTTAATTGTTATGAACCGAAAATCAGTCTGTATTCCCAGCACCACCACCAGGAACAATTTAATAAAAACCCATAGCTTACCATTATATTATGTTTGTAGTTTACACTTCACATGGACATTCTTCCTATTGAAGATCATAATTTTTGTCATTCACAGATAAAGATAGATGGTCAAGATATTCGGGATCTGACACTTGAGAGTGTACGGAAGTCTATTGGCGTTGTGCCCCAAGATACAGTAAGTTTAAGTAAATTTTGTTTTGTTTCTCGTTTTAGTTGGTGCTACTGCAAACTGAGAGGTTGCCTTTTGGGATCTTGTTGGTCGTAAATAGTAACATCTTGATAAGGAAATAACTTGTGCTTCATTGGCAGGTACTTTTCAATGACACAATATTTCATAACATTCATTATGGTCGTCTTTCAGCAACAAAAGAAGAGGTATGCGATAGACTAGTATTGCGCACTGTTGATTCTACTATGCTATTTTCTTGGCCTAATGGTTATTCTGTTTAGGTGTATGATGCTGCTCGTCGTGCAGCAATACATGACACTATCATGAAATTCCCTGACAGGTATTCTACTGTTGTGGGGGAACGAGGGCTCAAGGTGAGAAGACTGAATATGCTATTTACTAAGTAATTTGTTTGCTTTAATAGTGGGCTAAACATCCCTCTTTAAGAGCTAGGCTGGGTTGGGGTACTGCATGTATTAAATTGTTGCACATCTACCTCCTGCAAAGTCAGTTCTTTGTACTGTCTTTTTTAAATTATTTGTAATGATCAACCGTGTAACATGCTGACCGAAGAAAAAGGGGAAAAAAGGAATTGCAACTGTTTGTCAATTTTCTTCGGTGGACTATTGAATTCTGAAGAGTATGATGATAATTCTGTGCAGTTAAGTGGTGGTGAGAAACAGCGCGTGGCACTGGCTCGTGCATTCTTGAAAGCACCTCCAATTCTGTAACCGTTCTCATCTTTCCTCCGTCATTTTTTTTCTATTTGTTCATGCTGTCTGCGATTTTGTATCTGTGGATAATTTCAAAGTTATCCTTGACTTGCTAATGAATTAAATCTTTTAGGAGAAAGTAGGCCACAGCAATCGAATATATCCTGAGCATTTTATGATTATTATTTTTTATTTGACACCCACAGGTTATGTGATGAAGCTACAAGTGCACTAGATAGCACCACGGAAGCGGAAATATTAAATGCATTGAAGTCCTTGGCAACTAATCGAACTTCAATTTTCATTGCCCATAGGCTAACCACTGCAATGCAGTGCGATGAGGTAACATTCTTCCACCCCTGTGTTTCTTCTCCTTCATTTTTTAATGTTTTTCTATGTCAACTTACCACCTCTGTTTTTTACCTGAACATCTATTGCTTTCTAATTCATTCTTTGGCTCAGTTTATGCACAAAGAGTGTTGTATGAGTTTCTATTTGGTGAAATCAACAAACTCTCTTCTACCATATACATACCTTTTCATTCGTAGATACCAAATGCATTGAGAGAGCAATTTCTGCCATCTATTGAACTCTGAGTTATTAAATCTCTTGTAGTATTGACTAACCCTTATCAAAGCCTTTGATGTTCTACCCATATCCTACTATTCCTTTATCTTTTCCTATTCCTTTTATTATGTTGCAATATCTTACTCTGTGTCTTGCCAAATCAATTCTCAGATAATAGTTCTGGAGAACGGGAAAGTAGTTGAGCAGGGGCCCCATGATGTTCTCTTGTCTAAGGCGGGGAGATATGCACAGCTCTGGGGACAGCAAAATAACACAATTGATGCACTTGATTCCAGCGTCAAATTGGGGGCGTGAATGTTGTTCCCATTCCTCCATCACTCTCTCCCTCCAAAAATAAGAAAGAGTGGCTTAAGAAGTTGCTTTTCTGTCTGCCTTCCGGTATTCTATTAGCCACCTTGGATATTGAATTATACGTTTATCAATGCACTTTGGAGTAAGCAATGTTCTCAGTTGCGCTTGAAAGATTGATAAATGGCATGTGTTTTTTGCCATAAGATCCTTGTATGATCCTCACTTGACTAATCTCAGTTCCCTTTCATATGTCTTTAAGTTCCAAGGACGTGCTTCTGTGATGAGGTAGGTACTGGTTGATTACTCAAACAAGAATGTGATGCTTGTAGGCCAGTTTGGTACTGGCTGTACCTTCTGATAAATTGTACAGAAGCCACCTTAGCTTTGAGAAGCATGCTCTTTGTTACTGGGGCAGCCTACAAACAGCGGAAGCAATTGTGTAAAGTAGCTTACTGATAGCAGAAGCAGCTTCTTAACTATCTGCTGCTGCATAGGATTGAATGCAATTCTTCCCTTTTATGCATCAATGTAGGAAGGATTGAAGAAACTTTTTTGTTCTATGTTTTAGTCAAGCAGGACATCTTCTCAATTGTATCACTTATGCACTATTTGTATCCAATGCAATTGGTTTTGTGCTTTCAGTTCCATTTATTCATGCACAATTTGTAAATCAGAGAGTTTTGGTAATTTATGTTTATAAACTTCTACCTTTCTGCGCAAACTGTGCCGAGCATTGTGTGTATTTATTGTTCTTTATTGTGGTTATGGAGTAGAATGTAATTTAGCTTACATGTACTTTTATCGTATCGAAAACGACATTGCCATGCATTAGCATCGTGCCAAATCTGGCGTAACAAATGCATGTTGAACAAATTGGGAAGTTACTGGCACTTATAAATGGAGAATTTGATCACCGTACAGTTGTCACAATGCTCGTTGCATGTAACGCTAACCCGAGCACCTAACCCGGTCACCGACAAGAGTACCTGGCTTATAAATTTATCTGTGGAAAGACTCTTGATCCCTTGACTCTGAGAGTGTGCCTTGAATGTATGTTAGTACTTGATGAAGACCCTTGAAATGGAGATGTTATGAGGATTTTGCCAGTTTTGAAAGAGTTGTAGGGTATTGAGCTGCTTTCAATTTTCCCTTTTTGACAAGAGGAAGTGTTCATTTGGTATTTTACTGTACTCTCTCATTTGCTTCTACCAGAAGTGCTGCTTTATCTGCTTATTAGACATCTATTCTTTGCTCAAATCTACCTTCCATATAGGATCTGTGTCCATAACTGCAATTTTACTATGTTTTTGAACAATTTTCTTTCGAGTTTCTAAGGTCCCTCTGGCAAGCTTTCCTGTCCATGTCATTCTTTTATTTTAATTACAGTGATTTTTGTTTTTCATGGAACACCCAAAAAATAGAACTCAAAATACAAAAATTACGTCTGCCATCAAACGGAAAAGGGGGGAACTAACGGAGATTTTGCAATCCTAATAGTGGCACGCTTCTGCAAACACAACGTGTTAGATCAATTCAAAGTCTCTTGTGAATTGACAGAATATGACCGATCCCTACCATATGGTCTACGTAGGCTTATCATAGTCATTACCCTTCTGCATGTGGTGTTAACATAAAATGGAAATGTGGTTTGGCCCATTTTTGCTTGATGGAAAAGATAGAAATATGGTCACCTTGCAAATCTTCTTTCTTGCCTTCTTTTTGTGGTAATTCTAGCAAAGTAAGTAAGAGGCATCAGAGATGAGCTGTAAATTTGCTGGTGCTGATGTGGGTGCAGCCGTTACAATGTATTTGCAGAATTACCAAAATTGAGTCTTTTGTTTTCCGCCCCATCCCCCCAAAGGGTCAAAACAATGGTCAATAGTAAGTCCTGTATGATGTCCTTATTTTATTTCTACTCAATTAGACGTTTATAAGCAGAGTGGTTTTAGTTCTAACTTCACTTCAGGTAAGCTATTTTTCTCGTGTTCTTTCTTTCTTTCTTTTCTATGGAGTAATTTTTAATGGCAGTAACATGGAAAGTAAAACTTGCTACAAAAGCTGATATGGTAATAGTAGCAGAAAATTATAAACATGGGTTGATATTACAGGGGTGTATAAAATGTGGGAGGGAAGTGAAGTAGTTGGAGGGAGAAGGAAGAGTGCCCGAATATCGGCATTGAATGAGGTGAAGAGGAACAATGAATTCTCCAAATCCGGTGACAACGTCGTTGGAGAGAATGGTCAGAATCAGGCTCATGTTACAGCAAGAGCAGCAGCTTCTGCTGCCAAGAGAGGCCGCAAGCGCAAAAGACTTAAAGATGTTGGCCTATCATCTCAACAGGTCCCTCTGTCCCTGCCTTGCTCTTACATGTATATATGTGTGTGTGCACGTGCATATATAAATTGGACCTCTAGTTTATCTTGGGATGCTGATTTGAGCTTCAGGGTTCTTACCATAACTTGCAGCTTCAGTGTTTGATGCTTTTTTTTTTCATTTTGAATTGCATGCAGGATGGTGAAGACCAAGAACAAGAAGACAATTCGATCATGAACGGTGAGCCTGTTCTTGTTATATAACATAGATGTTAACTGAAGTCAAGTGATTTTAACACCCTAATCATTTAGATTTCTGAATGTGGTAACTTAGTTATTGTTCATATTAATTAGATGAAGCAGAAAATCTGTCATCTGATGAGCAAGTGCCACAAAAACGCATATTTGAGTTCATCCTTGATACGCTGCAAAGGTTTGAGTGCGTTTTTCTTTTCATTTTTCCTTTAATCATAAGTTAATCAATTTCATTGTCTGAATTACTAGCTAGAAAATTATTTTAAGGACGTGTATTATTTACGTGATATATGGTTTTTTATCCTAATCATTCTGCTTTACATAGGAGAGACGTATTTGGTATATTTGCACAGCCTGTTGACCCTCAACAGGTTAGTTCTATATTCTGGTTTCTAATCTTTTTTTGTTACAGATGTTCTGCTTCCTTTCTGATTAAAAAACAATGATCTGTTTCTTGCTTTCTAAGGTGAGGTCCTATTACTCAATTATCAAAGAGCCAATGGATTTTGGCACCATGAGGGCAAAACTACATGAAGGAATGTACAACAACTTGGAAGAATTTGAGGTTCACTCCCATATAAACACTTTTCCTCCTTGCTCTCTTATTCTTTCTTCTTCTTGTTATTGCATTCAGGAGAAGGAAAAAATTATCATCTCTTTTGTGTTTAAATTGCACCAAGTTTTATTTGTAAGTGGTGAAACTATGTGCAGGCAGATATGTTAATGAGAGAAGTGAGGAAGGACAGAAAATTTATTGAAATTTTGATATTATGTTGTAGAACATTTTATGAAGTATTAACTGATTTTTCATTCCTTTGAATTAACAGCATGATGCGATTCTGGTATCCAAAAATGCAAAGCACTTCAACTCATCAGCTACCGTATATCACTTCCAGGTGGGCTCATTTATTTGACATGATGATACAAGAGTACATGCATATCAATTGTTATCTATCTTAGTTTTCTTTGTGAATGCTAACATAATGCTTTCCAGGCTCAGCGCTTACAAGAACTAGCTGACGAGCTTTTCAGGGATCTGAAAACAGATCCTGAACGTTTTCTGTTAGAAAACTCGCTGAAAAGAAGATGCCCTGATAGGAAGCCCCAGAGTGAAGCCAGAGGTTTATGCAGAAAGCATGCTACGCCAGGCAGTGTCAAAAGAAGAAAAACAGATTCGAACCCTGGTAAAGGGGAAAAAACACACTAAGTTGCAACATTGTTCTTCTGAAGGCTTACCTCTTCTTGCCATAGATGTTATCATTGAACTTACTGCTATAGTTTATCAACTCTTGATTGGATGATAACTAGAACAGCATACTTGGAAGATATTTGGAAGAGTTTCCATCATCAGCCATGCATGGATTGAAAAGGAAGCTAACTTGGTTCATTTTCCCTTGCTTTGCACAGGATTGAGAGATAGTAGGAATTCAAATTTAGTCGAAACTCAGCAGCGTCAAACTTATTGGAGGCCTTCCAATGACGATGAATCTTTATTCTCAACTGTCTACAATGCCCCCAAATCACTTTTTCATGTAAGTTACCATACATCCTGCTTACACGAGAACTTGGTCTAACAGATGTTAAATACCATGATATAACCTCACCTGCATAAGGATGCACAGCATGTTAGTTGCTCACCAACAAAGATTTTGTGTAACTTATTCACTGATATGTTTCATATGCAAAGAAAAACAGACTTTTACTTGGCCTGCACTTTGTTCCATAACCGGAAGAGTGTGGCAGCTTGTTCTGTATCCTACCTCTTTCTCTGCTTGTGTTAACTGTTATGGAAGGTGCTTTTGCTGCCAATCTTATATACATCAAATCAGGGATAGCATTTATTAAATGGTTATGGAACTTTATAAAAGTGTTTGAAAATCAAAATTGGCCCACCAATCTGAGTATAGTATGCTTGAACTTTGAGATTATTTACTTCTGAAGTTTATGAGAAGGAGGTTATGTATGATAGGTTCAAACAATAATTTTTGCCAAACTTGTGTATAAGTTGAGATATATAACTAGATTGCTTCTTGACATTGTAGATTGATGCTGGTTTTGGATATAGAGAAAGTCTCATGCGGTTTATTAAAGATTTGGGGCCAACAGCTCAAATGGTTGCCCAGAGGAAGTTAGAAAGTCTTATTGAAGCTCCAAATTGCCAGTCTCAGACAACCCCTCCAGTCCAGACCCCATATTATCCGGCTTCCACCCTATCTGCCCCAGGGGTACCTGGTCATCCTGCTGTTGTTAATACCAGCCAAACGACTCAAATGCAACATAATTCCCTATATAACTTCCCAAGGGATGCTAATGTTTCATATTTTCATGGTGATGCTTCTGCACGAAGATATGCCCCGGCCAGAGCTGGCATATGTATCAATGAGGGTGCTTACAAGGGAAATATGATTGTTCCTGGCACATCCAGATTAGGCACGGAGAGCAATCTCAATGACCCAAAAGGGAAAATGATTCTTCAGGTAGCCGAGGGAAAAGACACTTATAACAAAGCTTTGCATGAACAGATGGCCATTGATATTAACAAAAACATGAACATCCCTGGTCTTACCACTGGCATAGGACTTCAGGGAAGTAACATGGAAGGCAGAGCTCCTCAAAATCAAAACAGCAAGGTTCGGTTAGAATCGCATATTCGTGTCGTTAGAGATTTGAGTAGTCCTGGGACCTCAAACAACAGCATAAAGTTTAGGACTGTGGATATGTTAGCCAAACCTAACAACCTAGGAATCCAGCTGCTTCAGCAAGCTCAGTTGTCTATAACTGCATATCACTCCAATCAGTCAAGGCTGCTAGAGATAATGTCTAGAAGCAACACCTATTTGAGGCCATCATCTTACATGCCTTCACCAGCTCCAAAGTTGTCAAGTTTGAGTCAGGCACAAACTTCCTTTAATGATTTTGGCTCAAAACTGAATAACAATTATGCAGCTAGCTCAGCACAGGCAGGTCATCTTTCTCAACTAAATAACTATGCAGCAAGCTCAGCACAGGCAGGTCAGCTATCTTCACTGAATAACTATGTAGCTAACTCTGCACAGGCAGGTCAGCTGGCTCAATGGAACCATCCCGGTACAGCGCGAAGTATGCAAGAAATCGGTAGTTTTCCAAGTATGAAAGTGAAGCTTGGTGAGGATCACGGGCCATTGGCAAATGGTATGTTTATGAGGAAAGAACAAGAGCTTGTGTCATCAGCTCAGGGAATAATGAAGCCCCCATTGTACAATGAAATTGGCACCCATGAAAGAGCTACAACTCATCAATGGTACCAAAAGGAGCCTACTTCTCCATCTTTTATATCTTTGCTGGAGGACTCTCAGCAGCCTAACTTGGCTCTGCAGCTGTGAGTTGAACTTAGAGAAGTGGACTGGTTCTGTGTGTTCTCTTTTTTTACATGTCTGTGCTTCTATGTTATTATCTGCCCTTGTACCAGTTGAGAGACAATTTTAATTATGTTTTCATGTTAATGTACTATGTCTTCATTTCTGTTCATCTATGTATGCTCCCTTTTGGACTTCATTTAAAAACCAAGGAAAATAAAGAAAAAGAGAAAAAAAAAATTCAGAAAAGGGTTGTAGGGTTTTACTTTTATTCTTTTTTGGTTGGAGCATTTGGTTATGAGTTTTCATAATGCAGCAGCAGCAGCAGCAGCATCAAAAGACTCATCAGTTGTTAAAAGAGGGCAAGTGAAAAGCAGACAAAAAGCACTTATTCCTAGTGAAAGCCACTTCTCGCCTGAAGATGACTGGCTCCTTCCCTCAATCTTATACATAATAATTTTATATCAAGGGTCGTGTACTGTTCTAAGCAGATACTTAACCGTCCAATGACAAAAACCAAGTGCACACATTAATGATTAAACAACACAAGCCCAAGGTATCTGAGATTCCTCAAGTGCATTCAAATTTTAGGTTAACTTATTCAACTGGTGGTACTTTTCTCCACAGATCTAGATAACATGTCAACATGATATGATATGGCAAACTCACAGCCACCTCTTTAGTGGGGGAATTTCATTGTAGAGGAGGGACCAGTGTGCCATATATCTATCATTTTCACTCACCAGGGGTTTATAACTTTTGAGGGCAGGACCACCTCCATCTTAATTCACATGTCAATGACTCAATATCTTAATTCTCTCTCTCTCTCTCTCTCTCTCTCTCTCTCTCTCATCTACAAGCTCTTGGGAGATATTATAAGAAATATAAAACAAAAAAGTATATAAACATTTGTACACTTGCAGCGTGGTGCGCTAAGGGTTGGAATTGTTTGTCCTTGACATACATTGGCGCTTCATTTCTTTACACTTTAATCTTTCGGAGTCGATACGAGTTTAAGCTTTCGGGTCCAATAGCAGTCATCAAGCATAAAATCATGCATCGTTTCAGTTCTCATAAAATATACGAGCTTACCCAGATAAAACCCTGGACTAATTAATTCCATTAACATAACAAATGCAAGGGTTCTTCTCTTGCAGATTTGAGGCAGCATCATTCTATTGAACTTGACCTTTTTTTTTATTGGTAATGTGGCATATTCCCTCCTTGCCTATCTTGTAAATGAACTAGGTAGATGTGGGCAGTTGGACTTCCAAAGAAGCCCTAATAAGCCCTAATAAGAAAAGCAAAATAAGACCAGTTGTCGTCTAGTAGGGTTTTCACCCATTACAGCATTAGCAATTACACAGATTTCTTAGAATGACATCAACGCAAAATAAAATAGAGAGGATCAGACAACATGGCAACACCCCCCCATATGGAAGAAGAATATTAATTAACCTCACCTTAATAAAGTAATCAAACACCATAACACAGGCTCATTACTCGACAAATACAATTAAAAATCTACTTCAAGCGTACTTCCAATATCTTTTTTTGTGTACTTCCATTATCGACACCCAATGAACTGCTTATTTTAATTCACTTCAGATCTTCATACACACACGTACAGATCATATAACCATACCAAAAAAAAAAAACCAAGTGGGGGGTTTTGAGCTCCATAAAATAGAAGCAAATAACTTCTCATAATCTTTTAAAGAATCAGATCTTTTTATCTCAAATACAAGTGATAATCTAAACAATGAAGAAGAGGATTCGAACATTGGTGCAAGAGGATAATCCCACTGCCCTAATGCCCTAACCAACTAATCTCACCTCTTGCCTAACTCATATTGAAAGAGAATCAGATTTTTGCTGAGACATTATGCCACAAAAGTAAAAAGGAGAGACTGTGGGGTTGTTTAAGTAATTATACGGTGTGTGATACATATGATGTATGTAGAGGGTTCACGAATGCCAAGGAAGCATGAAGGGTGGGTAGAAATAGACATGGCATGTATAGTCTATATATAGATAGATAGGTAGCTCCAAGTTCCAACCTCTGGTTCTGAGAGACCGAGACTGATCTGAGACTGCGTTTTTAGCCCCACTTGAGTACACAGACGTAGACATGAGGCCAAAACGCACGGGCTACTTAATTATCAATGCATGCCACAAAATCTGCTTCTAATTATATCCACTTCCCAAACATGGCCAAACCAATAAAGACAACCAACCACAGCCTCCATGTTTCTCACTCAATTTTCCCCAACCATAAACATAAAAGCACTTTCACTTTATTGTTTTTCTAGTGCGACCTCACTTTGTACGTTCTCTTTTAATTCTCTAGTTTTTACTAAAATTAACAATCTCTAAAACCCCACACCAGAAAAACTTGTATGATTACAGTCTGCCATGTGGAAAATTTATCACGCGTGACATACCGTGATAAGTCGAGGATAGCATAATAGTGTTATCCCTATTTCATGTAAGTGTCTCTCCCTCTCCTAAAACACAGATCACAATCATTTTGCTCAGTGAAGGAAATAATTGTTCCCTCTCCAGCTAATTTCATGAGCTCATCATCATCTTTTCCCTTCCCCTTTATTTCCTGGTACCGGCCAAAATAGATATATATACACAATAAAAATGGTACAGTTTGTTGCCAAACTTCAACTAAAATCCAGTTTGGTGCCCTGCAAAGAAATTAATATATAAAAAAGCAACCCAAATAGATGTTTTAAGGTAGATTCAAAACAATCAAAACGATGGTTCAACTTCGACCCTTCAGTCAGCAACAATAGAAAAGGCAGCACAATCTACTTCACTCATTAATGTATAAGAAACAAAAGATGACTCGGGGAAAATACATATTACTCACGAAAACATAATTAATAGAAATAGCAAGGTATTTAATGGCAAATATAACAAAGAAGACAATAAAAGGGAGCTCCCTTCAGTCCAAGCACAGAGAAGAAAAGGATGAAATTTATCTCCCGCATCATTCACACATTCGCAGTAGAAACATCAACCCCCTTTTCTACTGTGTTTGAATGAATGAGTCGGCAGCTAATCCAAACCCTTTGCCCTTCCATGAGTGGACTGAAGAAAGCTCACTTAAATCATCTCTAAGAATACATAATAAACGTTATTCTATTCTAATGATATCGATGCTCCATCGGCATCAAACCATAATTCAATGAAGAATTGGAACTAAACATCGCATATGCTAATTCAGAAGGGGGAAACAACAAAGGCCAAAATATCATTAAGGTTTCCTTTACTCAATTTGATGTCTAAAGAAAATGATAAAAAGCAAAGGACAAATAAAATACTGTGATCATATGGTATTGATTAGTGCTTGCTTGGTTTGAATTTATGTTCAAACATATTAAATTGAAAATTATTACTGAAATTTTATAGCATTATTCTTGAAAGCAGAAATACTCAAATCGATCTAAAATTCTAAATAGATTATAGCATATTCAAGGGAAATTTTGAAAATGGATGCCAAAATAAAATGTAGCCTATATATTATTGACATAATCATGAATTAATAACTTTACTCTATAGAGTCCTGATATACAGCTCCCTTAATCCATCTGATCTTACCGCCGGTAATAACATATGTACTAATGGGGACATTCTGATACGTACTCCCATAAAGGTGTAGAAATTTTACAAATTACCAGAAATTTGCATCAATTCCGATTGTCCATGACTTGTAAGTCCAAGACTCCAAGACTGGAATTCTCTCCTTCTCTTTTGTTTCCACTTACACATAAGAACCAAACCACAGATAATTTATAAAAGTGAGAAACTCCTTTCCTTTCTATTCATTTCGCCATCGGTAATTAAAGTAACACTTGTTATTTTTCTTTTATAGCCAAAGGAACATATATTATACATAGCGTTAGAAAACCATGATCTCAAAGTAAATTATAATTTATTGCATGAACCCTAACCCTAAGTAAAAGAAAACCCATTACAAACCACAGACTCAGAACCACCCAAGAACATCACATCATCATATATTCATCCCCTATGAATTACTCTTCCTGACCCCAAAAAAAAAAAACTATAAATAAAGATGGTCTAATAGCTTGCATAAAAATGTCGAAGCCGCTACCATCACAATTCAAAATTAGTAAAAGATGGTAGGTTTTAAGCAGCCATCATAAGTGTTTGGCTGTCAAAGGCCTCAAATTAGGGACCTTTTTTAGAGATTGCAGAGGGAACAAGGTGATAATGGCACATGTGACAAAGGACCAACTTCTGAAAAAACGAAGCAAATTAACACATATATCATGTGGGCATGGAATGAGAGACAGTCTAAAAGACTTTGAGACTTACTAATAATAGAACCTCCATCGAAACGTCCTTACAACTTCAGGGAAAAGTAAATCCGTGCTTCAACCATGATCAGCAGCCGCACTGTGAAGTTTGTGATTATGTATTAAAAGAAAGAAACCAAAAATATAGACAAAACCCAGAAAGAATTAAATAAGATTTATAAAAATAATGAAATAAAATTAAGAGAAATGAAAGAGTGATGCAAAAATCAAGAAGGGTTTGTGTTAAAAGGAGTAGGAGAGAAAAAAGGGGGAGAAGGGAGAGGAAGTGTCGCTGTCTTTCGTGAGAATCAGAGAAGGGAAAGCGATATATTGAAGGATCTCTCTATCTCTGATCTCTCTACACAAATCTGGCAAAGCACTGGTGTTTGTTGTTACTATATACCAAAAGAAAGCAATAAAGTTTCAAAAATAAAAAAAGAAATGGGCTTTTCTTTTCTTTTCTTTTCTTTTTCAGGATAGCTTTTGATACTTATGACCATAATGAATGTGTATTTACTATTTAGTATTTACTCATTCAACATGGACAAACTACAATACAAGGCTAAGGCTCTCTCTCTCTCTCTCTCTCTCTCTCTCCCTCCATCTCCAGCTATATCATCAGAGACAGAGAGACTCAGAGAGAGATGCTTATGCCACTGATATGTACAGCTCACCCTCTCCACTACTGTTTAGAGAAGAAATAGGTGGTGGGGTTTCTTTGACCATAGTTTTGCTTCTCTCTCACTCACTCACTCTCTATCTCTCTATCTCTCTATCTCTCTACTGTGCTGCACTAGTATCTAGGTCTATATCTTCTGAGTATTTGTAGGGAGATGTACGCTATATATAGGGTTTGAGGTCACAGATGAGTCTGGCGGAGAAAGTCAGGGTCTCATACTCATTGAGTCGTTCCGAATATTGAATGACATAACTACCCCTAACCCCCTAACCCCCTAATCCCCTAACCCTTTACACTTTGCATACGATGTAGGCCCAAGAAGCAGAAATTGAACAATTCAATATTTTGTTACCAAAAAAAAAAACAATTCAATATTTGCTTTTATGCAACCATAGACTGTTTGTTACACCAATGGCATAAATATTTAGCTTCTGATCTTGTCATCTGTGGGATCATGGTTTGTTTTTCTTTCAATAAATTATTGGTGGTTGATATGTTCTTTTTCAGGCTTACTGTTTGTACATCATCCAATTAATAATTATATTTTATGTACAAAGAATGAGACATATTACTGTTGTAATGAATCAAATTCATTCAGCTCTATTTTTTGGTTCACTTGATCTATAACAAGACTCAAATTTGTTTAAACTGGATCAATGGAGCTCAAGCAACCATAAGCTACCAAAACAAATGCTTCGCTATGTATTGATTCTTTCGAGCTTTATCTGTTTTTTATTGTTATGAATTTGCAATTTTAATTGGGATGCCCATGTCAGAAAGTTTCTTCAATCTCACGTGATCGTTAGTGAAGGAGCACAAGATTGTCTTAATTTTGATGTTAGATTTTTCTATAATTATAATGGCCATTTTATGGCTAGTTTGTATTAGTCATTTGTGACTAGTGACTTTTTTGGCAAAATTATGAATTCAATCCTAAAATTTATCAACAAAAGAAAACACAAATGCTTGGCCAACTTGGTTGGTTTATATACCATCAATTTCATCAAGACAATATAGCGAAAACGGTTGTAGAGGGTTTTTTGGGAGAGAAGAGGCTAGGGTTTGTGATGGTGTCTCGGGTGTTTGATCTTTGCTCTTCAAAACATTTAATTTTACTTTGGAAAAACAAGACATATCTTGAAAATGTTAAAAAACATGCATTGTTATTTTCGGATAATAAATACATAGACAATTTTTTGTATTTTCGTTCTTTTCCATAACAGTTCATTAATTGAATTGAAGAGTTTGTTGGGGTATAAATTATTAAAGTAGCAAATAAAACTTTTCAAATTGTCATATAGGTCAACAAAATTTAATTTGAAGTGTTTAGTTTGCTACTACTATTGGAGACTCATGAGCAACATTGCTTAGATATGATATTTCACTAAGAAGGTGTTGCTCATAATTATTATAACGCAATATCATACTAATTTTGTGCAAAAAATCAATAACAAATGTAATGTTAAAAGTTGGAAGATGTCCAAGTTCGAATCTCTAACAAGTATGATTGTTACACCGAACTAAATTTCTACTTTAGAGTGAGTCGAGAGCTCAATTATATTAAATTTCATTAAGAGCACTTATCAACATTTCTTTGATACTTCAGAATAATGTATTTCAGACTTAAAAGCATACAATTAGAATAGTGAAATTTTGCTATATTCGCTGGAGAATAATTTCCAAGGCAAACAAGTAAGCATAATCATGTGTGGTTATGTCTTGACGTGCATGAGTATACCAACACAATGTTTCAAAGTTTGAACAACCATTGATTCCCAATTGCTTCTTTTCTTGTAGTTTACACCAAAATAATGGAGCTTGCCACCGCCGTCAGAGCCACCCCATGTTTGTTTGTCTAGCAAAAGGGTGGCCAACTCAGCCTCTCTCTACCTACCATTTTCAAATTTCATTCACACCCTTCCAACACAGAGCCGTGCATATTCAAAGTACTCATAATTATTATTGCAATTTTCCCTTTATTTCAATTTTCAAAGCTTATATTATTATGTACAATGACCATTATATAACGCACATGCAATATTTTAAATATTTGAAAATTGAACCTTTTTTTGTACATGTAACATATTCCTCGACAATAATATTGATTGGCCTGATTTTGCTTTTAAATGTTCCCTTCCCTCAATTCTCAGCAGAAGAAAACGTGTATAGCCTTTCTCTTAAACTTCAATTAGTCACTAAATTTATTTAAAGGATATTATTTGTCTCTTTACCAATAAGGAGGTACTCTTCCTTCCTGCGAATTACAGATTGACACATATTCAAAAATAATTCATTCAAAATACACACACAAAAATTATGCACACATGTCACACTACTATTGGTAGAAATGTAAGAGCTACTACTTACCTGGTAAGGAGGGAAGTATTTTCCTTATTTAAATACTAAAGCAAAAGCAAACCAAAAAAAAAATAAAGTGGATTTCAAAACCATGAAAATGAGTGTTTGCCAAGTCTAGTGTTAGCATTGATTCGTAGAAAATTAAAGGAAAAAAGCTAATTTTCATGGGTATATTTATGTGCTAAGTACATAGGCAGTATTCATCATTGGATGGGCTTTAAAAGCATTGAGTGATTGGAGTATCCACCAATCCAACACGATGAATACTGCCTATATACTTAGTACAATAGTGTACCCAAGAAAATAGGAAAAAAGGGTTACATTTGGCAAATTCCTTATTTAACGTGGAGCCCAACTCCTTTTTAACTGGATCAAGATTTCTATAGTGAGAGCCTTATATATGGCTCTTAGGTGAGACTCTATCTCTTAGCCGTCAGATCAAATTGGTTAGCCGTTGGATCAAATTGGTTAGCCTAAACCAACGGTTAAAAGATAAGACCTCACCTAAGGGTAGGGTTGACAATTTTCCCACAGGTAAGGGTCTTCATAGAGATTCGACCCTAATGCCGGGTATGAAGGATAAAAAAATAGTTATGAGGACGGGTTAGGGGAATTTTTCGAGTATGGTATTCGGGGAAGGGCGGGGATGATTTTTTAATCCCAAACCTGAACCCTCCCCGTTTAGAATATATACATATATGTAATTTATTTTAACATATAATTATATTATTAAGATGTATGATGGTGGTGCTACTTCTATACTGATGATCATGTCTTGAACATGTAGTTATGACATGTATTAATTTTTTTTAACTGGTCTAGATTTTTAGTTAATAAAAATGAAATTAATACATATCTTGTGCTAATAATGTTTTTTTTCCTCTCGTTTAACAAAGTAGCTTTTTATTTTTACTTTTTCATAATGGAGCGAGTCGGGGAACCTGTTCCCCAATGAAGGCGGGGATGGGGAATCCCCGATTTGAAGATTGCAGATATGAAGGCAAGGATTGGGAAAAAATGCGTAATGAGGATGGTGATGGCATACCCACCCTTGATTTGACCCATTGTCATCCCTATCTAAGAGCCATATATAAGGCCCTCGCTATAGAATGACTCTTAAGTATGATGGAAGAGCTTAATTTATTGGGCATGTTGGGCTTATCTGCTCTTGCTCTATGGGGTTGATGTCCAAAATTGGAGTAATTTTTGAGTGTTCCGGGTACACCACGTGGCTGGTGTACCATCCAATAGACGGAGGACATATGGAATATTTCCAATACAGCCCGCCACATGTCATAAAAAGAAATGCAATAAGTTGGACAATAATTCCACATGTCCTATGTTTATTGGATGGTACACCATTCACGTGGTGTACCCGGAACATATAAAAATTTCTCCCAAAACTGTTCTCTAATAATGATGATAATCAACATGAAAATGGATATGTAGTCCCCCTAACCACTCTCAAAACATCATTGGATACAAATGGGTGTATTGAGTAAAATATAAGGTTGATGGCTCTCTTGATCGTTTCATGTCACGTCTTGTGGTAAGAGGTATTCCATCAACAATCCAGAATCGATTAATCTAAAACCTTTAGCCCCGTTGTAAAATCCATCACCATTAGAATCATCTTATCACTTGTTGTCTAATATGATTGGTCCATCACTCAATTAGATGTCTCCAATATCTTCTTCCATGGCACCATCCGCGAAGAAGTCTACATGCCCCAACCTCCCGATTTCATTGATTCCTCAAAACTTCTTTCTGTGTAAACTTCAAAAAAACCTTATCGTCTCAAACAAGTTCTAGAGGCTTGTTACGAGGAATTGTATCACCGTCTCATTAGGTCTAATTTTTTTTTTTTTTTTTTGGTCAAGAGGTCTAATTAGTCTTTCACCTTCTCTAGTCTCCCACATATTGTCAAAATTTAATCCAACCAACTGGGGGCAAAATTTGCCATAAAAAACATTGACAATGGGATAAAATTTTGGTGTTGAGTCTGAAAAAAGGATTGTTGGATTTCAATAAAAATGTTAATTTGGAAAAGGAAATGTGGTTTTTGTCAATTCTACTACAAAGAAAGCCCAAACCCAAAAAGCTTGGCAGAAGAAGCTCTAGGCCCAAATCAAAAGAGCAATCTTATTTTTAGTAAGAAAAACAGTAACTCTGCATCAAAGGAAAGTGGGCGTTGACGACGCGGAGACACAAGAACACAAGCCAAGCAAAGCCAGAAGGCGAATTCAGAAGAAGGGCTGATTCGGTTGAAGGTGTGAGGATCTTCTTCTCTGTGACTGCACCAGGGTTTGCCAATTTAGGGCTTTCCTCGTCGGGGCTCTTCAATTTTCCTTCTGTGCAGTCGCAGAGACTCTGTTTGTGAAAACAAAATACAAAAAACAAAAAACAAGAAAGAGGGCAAAAAGATCGAATTTTGAATGAGAGCGAGTGCCATAAATTCTTGTGGGTATTAGGGTTTTTCAATTCAATTTAGCAGAGAAAAGAGGAGATTGTTGGAAATGGCTTACAGGAGGAGGCAGCAGGTGCCATCATCTTCGTCATCAACATCAAGCCCAAGCTTTCGATTTGAAGAAGAAGAAGAAGAAAAATCTCGGTACCCACTGCCTCCGCCGCAGTCCGATGATTCGCTTGCGGCCAAAGCTATTCGAGCCTCTTCGGCACACCGCGACTCTTCTCTCTCCTCTGCTTATGCCGCTCGCGGTGCTCAGCCTGCTGTCAACTCCTCGTCACCTTCCCGATTTTCCAACCCCCCCACCACCACAACCACTGCGTCGTCTTCTCCCTCACAGGTCTAGGAATTCACATGCTTTATGCTGTTTTCATTCGTGAATTGGCTTCTGTGTTGCATCTGATGTGGTTTGATTCTACCCATTTCTTGCTTTCGCTGCTACTTGCAAGCTCCAATGCCTTTTTATCTGTTGTGTTTTGTAGCCACATCAGTATACATCAATAAAAAACTTGAATGAATCCAAACATGGGTTTTGGGGTGTACTTGCTAGAAAAGCCAAAGCCATTCTCGACGACGACGAGGATAATGCAGCTGAAAATTATGATTCTCCTGGAAGAACAAGGGTGGACATGCCTTCTACACCAACAAGGGGTAAGGTGAGATAATCTTCTTCATCATATCTTATAGTAGCTTGGCATTTTCCAAAGACGTGCAGTTGCTGCTTTATTGTTAATTCATCATTTAGTTGTGTATCTGCGGACTTTTAGTATCTAATGACTAAGTTGTATATCTACCAACTATTTGCAGCAGTATCGTGATCCAAACCAACATGTTGAGAGCCGTGGAAGGACAGACAATCCGACGTTACAGAAGGGGTTGGGTGCATTCACATCATCCCTTAGTTATATTAGTGGAACCATTGGGACTGCGTTGGAGGTAGGCATTGCACAAGCTATATTAAAGTGAATTTTGAGCTTTAAATGGTTTTCCCAGGCTGTGAAAAGTAATCCCACTATTTTGCCTACTGTTTCATTCTATTTTCTGAAACATAGTAACTTGTCCGTGTGTAATACATAAGGCTAATATGAATGGAACAATTACTCTGTGTGTGTGTGTTTGTTTCTGCACAAATTCATTGACTTTATGTTTAGCTGTATCCTTACTCTCGAATCAATTCAATAAATTGGTACTTACTATTTGATCATTTATGCACTGTTTGTGTTTCACCTTGACAGGAAGGTCGTACGATTGTTGAGAACCGGACTGCAGACATCATTCAAGAAACTCGTAAGCATATCAAGAAAAAGGCCAGTGGTTCTGCACAGAATCAGGCCCAAAAACCTCAGACGCAAGCTGACCTCGAACTTCAATTGAAGGCATCTCGCGACGTAAGGTGGCAACTTTTGTGTCACTGGTTGATATAATAGAAGTTATATGCTTGCAGCTGGAATATGAATAATGTTGAGATGTTGGAATATTTTAATTAATTTCCTCCTTATCATGCATGAAATCTGTTGAGTCTGGTATAGCCCTCTTTGTACAAATAATTAACACTTAATAGAATGAAAAGTTTTGGATGACTTTGATGCTCCATAATCTATAACCTTGCTATTGGGTTCACGTGTAGCATAATTGTTTGATGCTTACAGTTCACTTGTATAGTAAGATGCATGATTTGCCTTTTGTTTGCACTACAGGTTGCAATGGCAATGGCTGCCAAAGCAAAACTTCTTCTTCGGGAGTTGAAGACTGTCAAAGCAGATTTTGCTTTTGCAAAGGAGCGATGTGCTCAGCTGGAGGAAGAAAACAAAATCCTTCGAGAGAATCGTGAAAGGGGAGACAGCCCTGAAGATGATGATTTGGTATCAGTTTTTTTCTTTCTTCATTAGTAGTGTTTTTTGGTTTATTATCTTTCACATTGGCTTCTTCTTTTGAGACTTGAAATTATGTTTGGTTTACAATTTACCAACTTCCTTTCCCATGTTATATATTTAAAGACCTTATGAATAGTTTGAGCAGGACAAGAACCTCCTTGATACATTTCAATGCTTATGTGTAATGTCCTTTTCTATATGCATAATGACATTAGGTGCAATGTCTCTGATGCGAATATTTCCCTTTCAGATACGGCTGCAATTGGAAACACTTTTGGCAGAAAAAGCAAGATTGGCCCATGAAAATTCAGTTTACGCACGTGAAAATCGCTTCCTAAGGGAGGTTGTCGAATATCACCAGCTTACCATGCAGGATGTTGTATACTTGGATGAGGGAACTGAAGAAGTCACTGAAGTTTATCCCATTAAGGTACCTTCTAGTTTCTAGTTGAACTCCTGTCTCCATTACACTAACTATATCCGCTGTCATCTGCACTGCTTTTAGGCCGACTTTGACATAACTGTTCATTGACTCAGGTCATCCCTTCTTATTCTTCACCAGCATCAGAAGTCCAGGGAGTTTCCCAAAATTCTTCCCAATGAAGCTCTTCTATCCCCCTTTTGATGGCAACTGGAGATGTTTCTCTTTGATTGGCAAGGGGATATAATCTATACTTTCAACAAAGGCTTGAAGTTGTAGCAATATTATTTGTTGTTTGTAATATACTTTTTGCCATTTATTATCAGTCCTTCCAATTTGCTTGGCTGATATGTGTAGTTCATGTCCCATGAGCTTTAAAAAGCTTGTTAACCTACAATGATAATTTATTTTGTGCTTGGGATTCAAAAATTTTAAAAAAAAAAATTATGCATTTTGATAAATTGGCTTGTGGGTTCACACATGACACATGAAACATGGATGTTGGCAGTTTTTGTGTATTTGTAGACCAAAGCCTATTGAGAAGGGCAACTTATTCCAACAGGCTTGAATTCGAACGGAATTGAACAGACAGCCTGATCCCCCTTCTCATGTTTTATATTGCCTAAAAATTGAATGCTCTTTTGAACTCTGAGTTTCATCACATGAAATGTAAGGCTTTGGTCCTTTTGGTTTTGGACTAACAAGCCAAATGCTATCTATGATGTATTAAACACTACTGCCTGCTCTTGTGACATTTTACCGAAGCATTAATATCCACCAGAATCTAAAGCATGGCCGCCATATATGTCATTTTCAAGTTTTATTCATAACCTTGGTTATTGGTTATTACCCTGATGGTATGCCTTCAAACCACCTGTCCATAATCATCCAACGGATATGCTAAGCTAATGTCACATGTCCAGGTACGACTAACGTTAGCATAATTCTTTCGCTTTTAACATGCATAATCCAAATTTTCCTTTTTCCCGTATGATGTTTTTGTACATTTTGTTGTTAAGCTGTCAATTTAAACACATTCAAATATGAGAGTTTATAATTTCAGTAGTTAAGACAAAGACTTGAATCTACCACCTATTTTATTTTTTATAATCATAATCTAATATCACTTTAGTTTAAACTCATGGACATTCCCACCATCAATGATTCAGAATGAGATTGATAGTTAGGAAGGAAGCATAGCAAATTGTTTAAAAATAGAATATTTCCATATATAGTTAATACCTTCCTAATGCCAATTAAGCAACAACTTAAAGACAGATGTAATGTCCAAAGCTTGTGGACAGCTCCTAGCTAGCCATACATAGAAAATTTCATTCGGCGGCCTTCTTATGCATCCAAATAATTAATATATTAATTAACATAACCACAATTTTTTATTTTCCAAAAACACATTGATTATTTATTTAAAATTTTCTTCTTAAAAATACATGGTTGAAAATGAAGCATAGGATTCCTCTAAGGTCTAAGGTGTGTGCTAGAAAAAGTACATGGCACAGCACGTTTAGCCGGAGACAACAATGTGGGGATCAAAACAGACCATGTCACCCTTTGGGAGCCTCCATAAATTATTAAAATCATGCCCATCTTGCAATGCAAAACCCTTTGCTCCATTTCTAATATTTTATTTATTAATTATTATGTAACTATACAAAGTTTATTTGTCTTTGTGTATTAGTTAGTTATACCAAACACAGCTCATTATACCATTCACAATCAGTATACGAACTATATGGTTATTTTCGACCGTTGATGCATGAGAAATGTATAAAAAAGATTATGTATCAACGTTGCGTTGCGTGTAAGATTGTATTTGATATTTATTAATATTAATATTTGTACTCCATGAATGAGAAAAGGAATTTCGCCATTGTGTAGAGCCTTGGTCAAACTAGTTGCCATCAAAATCACATAGTATGACCTCAAGTTTCCAAATACCAAGTTGTGGTTTAAACAGAAACCGACCTTATATTCCGAGAAGATGAAGACAACTTAACACTCCCATCCTCAGATTAAGACTATATTGGAATGTCATTATAACTCATAAGGGACCTAATTCAAATAAATAAATAAAAATCAAATTGTTCTTTATCGTCACTTACATGTAGTCGATTGAGAACCGAAAATAAATACTCTTAACCGTTTGAGCTACAAATTCTTTACAATAATTGATAGATAATTACCGATTATGAAAAATTAAATTTCAACTCTTAATTTTTAAAGAAATAGTAAAAGAAAATTTTTAAATTAAAAAATTGAAAGTTAAATTAGATGTAGGGGTGTTTAGACTAAATGATGCGAATATTCAAAGAATGAAGAGGAGAGAGAGCCCCACACCCTGAAAGAGCGTGGTCTCATTTCACAACTCACATGCTGGATCCGGGCCCACCCTGCGGCCACTGGGTCCCATGTCCGATGACATCTCCACAGCATCTGATTGGAGCACCACTCCACGCGCTCACTCAGCGTGTGTCGTCATTCGCGGTGCTCCTCCTGTCAGTCTCGGTGTGAGGTGTCAATCTTAAAATCTTACAGCAACGACAGAGAAGGAAAGAGCGAGAGAGAGGAGAGAGAGAGGGTCTCAAAATCTGAATGGAATGGCGTCCGCATCGCCTCTCTCTCTAGCTACAGCAGCAAGCAAAGGCAAAGCAAGACGCCATTAAAACCCTCTCAATTCTAAACCCCACCACCTCTGCCCACCATTACTTTTGCTCCTACCCAGCACAGTTCAAGCCTCACCACATCCCATTTACTAGTTTCTTTACCCTTTTGAGCTCTTTCCTCAGAGACCTCCATTGGAATTCAATGTCAGGTTCTTATGCTCAGAATTTCTCACCGGCAAGAGCGCTCTCTCCACACCTAAGAACCCCGCCCGATGTGGATAGCCAGTACTTGACTGAGCTGTTGGCCGAGCACCAAAAGCTTGGACCTTTCGCGCAGGTCGTCCCCATATGTGGCCGACTCTTGAATCAAGGTTTCTCTTTTGCCCATGTTTGTTTTTGGACCAAGTCCTTTTTTCTGTGTTATGATTGTGATTTGGATTTGCTTTTGGGTGTTTTTAGGGCCCAAAGTTAAAATCTTTCTGCTTTTTTCTATGAACCCAATTGAGAATTCTGCATCTTAATAGCTGTCTGCTGTTCATTTCTGTATATGGGTGTTGGGTAATTGATGAATTATGAAAGCCATGGAAAGAAAGATCAGAATTTGTTGATACAGGAGAAAAGAATGTAGATTTCTCTGCCTTGCTTTGCTAGGATGTTTATTTGGTCCTTGAATTACTTATTATGAGCATGCTCTGCCCACCTTTGGTGGTTCAAAGTAGTCTTTCACACAACCTCCTCATCAAGGAGTGGGATGGAGATTAATGCTTTTGGATAAAATGGAACTTCTTTTTCCTCACAATATTGGAGTTGACTTGCATGTTCTATGTGTTTTGTTCTTTTTCATCTGCTTTCATCACTAATCTCTCCATTTCATCTGTGTTCTACTTGTCATATTGATTTCTTAAACTTTGCCAAGAAACTGATTCAATGCTCTATATTCTTGTTTCATTATATGATATATTGAGGAAGGGAAATGCTAAAGTTTGATTCTCTTCTATTTTTTGATAGAGATAATACGGGTTTCTGGAATGATGCCCAACCAAGGGTTTAGTGACTTTGACAGAATGCAACGTGGAAGCCCTAGCCCCATTGGTTCAGACATAATGCCAAACTATAGAGGGTCAGGCCTGGGTGGCTGGAACGGCCGACCTCACGATGTAAGTACTTGAAATCATGTTCTCTCTTATGTAACACCCTTAGTTTGCATCTCCGGTCTTCCATTTTTCATTATCTATAGCACAGTAGTGTATTGATTATTTTTCTTGCTGTCCCTTTTCTAATTTGTTTAAACTGTGTATGCCTAAATGAATTTCCCGCTAGATTTGTTGTATCTTGTATGTATGTATGTGCCTACCTGCTTAATTGGTATGCAAAGCATGGACGTCTGAAAAACTAGTTTAAATAATTGTACATGGCAATGTGGAACTGAACAAGAGGAAAGCATAATCAGGTCCTGAGAGATACTGACTAGTATTCTACTGACGTGGAAGACTTGGATCTTGCCTGAAGTGGGGTCAGAATGTGTAATGCAGTATTGGGAGTTTGGAAGTTGATTATGGTGGTCTTCTATCCACAGGTTGAGAGACAGTATTGCTTACTTTTTGTGGACTTGAAGACTGCCAAAACACTCTTATGTATCAGCCTACGACATGGTTTCTTTCTGGGTCAGTTATCCACTGACTTTTTCCAAATTCATCTATTTCCATTAGGTGGCTTTCTCAACTGTGAATTCATTTTGATCCAGGACATAGTCAAAGTGTGATTAAGGCAGGGGTGTCCGTAAATCCACTGGCTTCATATACCCTTAAATCCATTATTATATGGTAAATAGTGGAAGTTTCAGCTTTATAATATGGTTGAAGTTTATTAATTGATTTTATATACTTCGAAGCTATTTTATGTTAGTTGACAAGCTTGGATACCCCACTACGTTGAATGTTGTGTATTTTGATCTTTTTCTACGTTTATTTTATGTGGAATAGGCTACAGTTCCCCTATCTCTTTCTCAGTTTATCTTTTTATCATTATGTTTATGCTCCATTAATTCATTTTTTTCCACTTGGTATAGTTTCAATAGTTTGCCTTTGGTTGCATAATTGTAACAGAGATTAGGTGGTCCACAAGGGATGAATATGGAGTGGCAAGTCGCACCATCAAGCCCAAGTTCCTACATTGTGAAGAGGATATTGCGCTTGGATATTCCAGTAGATAGCTTTCCAAATGTAAGCCATGCATATCACTTGAGAGTGCGTTATGTGAGATTGCTATCGTAAATTCTAACTTTTAGATTTAATGATTAAAAAGAACCAAGTGTTAGTGTGCAGAGGCACACACACACAGTTATTCTTTAATAAGGTTCTTAAAATAAGTACATGTGCCTCAATGCATCTGATTTCAGCCTTCACATATGATCTAACGAACAACTGAGAAATAAGTCCTTATTAAAGGATCTCTCTCTGTCTCTTTCTCTCTCTCTCTGTCTCTTTCTCTCTCTCTCTCTCTCTCTCGCACTTTTTGTGATACTAAAGCTTCTATTTTTGTAGTTCAATTTTGTGGGCCGGCTTCTGGGTCCTAGAGGCAATTCACTAAAGAGGGTGGAAGCTTCTACAGGTTGTCGAGTATACATAAGAGGAAAATGTTCAATAAGAGATATTGACAAGGTAGAATTATTCTCAGTGTGTTGTGTGCTTTAAATAAGAAGTTTTCATGATTTTAAATCAAGTTCTTTTTTCTTGTTCTGTTTTCATTTATACTGTATGTTTTATGTCTCTTGACATATATTTCTTGCTTTCCCGCTCTCAAGGAGGAATCTTTGAGAGGAAGACCAGGTTATGAACATCTGAATGATCCACTGCACATTATAATTGAGGCTGAATTACCTGCTAATATTGTTGATATGCGGTTGAGACAGGCAAAACAAATCATAGAAGAACTTCTCAAACCTATGGTATATTTTCTGATTCATCCCTTTGGATTTTCAATACAAATATTGTTGCCTTTCCACTACAATGTATCATTATTCACAAGTACATATCACATGAATAATGAAACTGATTTTACCTTCCCTCAACATACAATATTTACTGGTTCAAAATAAATAGTATTGTATGAGGTTGCCCTTGATTCACATAAATAATGAATCTTGATTTTCATTTCAGGACGAGTCACAAGACCACTACAAGAGGGAACAGTTGAGAGAACTAGCTATGCTAAAATCCAATCTAAGAGAAGAGAGTCCTCAACCATATGGTAGTGTCTCTCCTTTCACTTCAAGTGGGATGAAGCGTGCCAAAACTGGTCTGTAACGGTTCATTTGACTCGTCTTCTCATTGGTTCTTCCTCCTGTACAACGCTTGAACTTTTTTGCCATCGAATGCTTCTCGGTGTATTTCAATCCTGTCTGCAAAGGAGGACGCGTTATGGACCTGTTTGGTGAGATCAATGCAGGGTTTTCTTCCATGACATTAAGATATACAGATGAACGGAGATATTCTTTTGTTATAGTTTTTTGTGGTTGTAGTTGATTGTGATTGTAGAAGTAGAAAAATTATGGCATATAAGTTATTCTTTATTTTGCTGAACAAGTATCCTGCTATTAACTTGACATTGTCTAAAACTCTGAAGTGGGAATATGCATCGATTGTTTAATATGTTTTACATTTGTGGGTGAATTCAGTTCTTTAAATGAGCTGTTTATCATGCTCCTTGGTAAACATTAACCCGTCTTGCAATAGACACCGTTTCTATGTCCACATAGGTGAATGAAATTTGACTTTGGAGTTGGGGATGGTAGAGAGGGAACCAATCAGTTGGAAATGTGATAAAAACGTTGCAAACATTTTCTTCGATAAGTAAACAAACACGGTGAATATTCACATGGGAAAAACCAACCTAGAGTTGTAGCTAAAGGTAAACCAACATTTTTCTTTTATGACAAGTGAACCAATAAGTAAACCAACATTTTTCTTTTATGACAATCAAAAAATTCTTCTAAAAGAGTTCGGCAAAAAAAAAAAAAAAAAAAAAAATCTTAAAAGTGCTTTTGGCTTTGGGACATAAAAACTTTTTATAGCACATATCAGGTGTTTTTTGAAATAAGCGGCGTTGTCGAAAGGGAGTAAGAATTAAATGCCCAAGTCAACTACCGGCTCCATACATTTTTTTGTCCATCTTTTAACAGGCATTTTCGAGGACTAGCCCGCTTCCATAGAAGAATTCCTTGCACACTTTCAATATACTTATAATAAAGTACTTATGAGCAAAAGTGTTTTTTATAAAGTGTTTATTAGATTAAAGTAGTTTAGAATATCGCTTTGTAAAACAAACAAAAAAATAGAGTTCAAAACTATTATGTCTCTGTGCACCCGGAGTTCTTTGTTTATTTTCCTCACCTCGCCTATATAAAAAGTCATGGAGCTTTGAGAGATGCGTGTATGACTGGGTTTGGAGAGCGAACCGAAACCATGGGTTTAACTAAATAAATGGGCTTGAAAACGGTCTTAGGCCCAAATTTGGAGAAAATAGAGTTATTTGGGTGTGGCCCAGTGGGCTTTGATATATAAGAATTATATTGCATAAGGTAAGTATTTCATTTGCTCATTTCAACTAATAAGCTGAGACCAAAAACCAAAGGGAAGTTGAGAAGTTTCTGGAGAAGGGAAAAATGGGGAAGCAGCCGGTGAGGATGAAGGCAGTGGTGTACGCGCTGTCGCCGTTTCAGCAGAAAGTGATGCCTGGTCTCTGGAAAGATCTGCCGACGAAGATCCACCACAAGATCTCCGAGAACTGGATCAGCGCCACCCTCCTCCTCGGCCCACTCGTCGGCGTCTACTCGTAAGCTCTCCTTCTTCTTCTTCGAATCTTCCTTTTTTTCGTTGATTTTTATATTCATATGAGGTAATTGATCGAATTTGCTGGATTTACAGTAAAAACTAAATTTGAAAGCTTTTTCTTTTTGCCACAAAAAATTGTCAATCCCCATTTCACCAATCGCATTCTCTCTCTAAGTTTTCCCAAGATATGATATTAGGGTTCAAGGGCTTCACTTTCACAGCCATACCGAAATAATTATTTGTTTAGATTGTAGCTGAGGAATTCGGACGAAAAACTGGGAAAAAGAAGGTGGCAGCTTTTGATTTTTAATTATTTTTTTTCACCGATGCATGCAGTCTGTATTTTTATTGGATTTTATTACAAGTCGTCGAGTACATATTTTTTGTTCTTGGTTTTTCATAATCAGTTGATTGTGTGTGTGTGTGTGTGTGTGTGGCCTAAAATCTTTTCACACTATTTCATCAAATTCTAGCAAACATTAGCATATGATGTAAATAAATGAACTTAGCTAAGTTGTGTATAAGGCACAAATAAATGGGATTCTTTGTTTTGATTAGGCATCTTGTTCGTCAGTAATATATTTGTTTCAACATTGCAATGTCAGACCAATCTGTAATTGCCCTCTTCTTCGTTTCTGTCATCATCGATTTTACTTATTATTTGCTGTCTAAGTCCCCTTTCCTATTCTTCTTCCCTATGCCCCCAAAAATGTTTTGATTAAATAGACCATATTTTTTTGTTCTTGTGCTCAATTCTGAAATGCATGCAGGTATGTTCAGAACTACCAGGAAAAGGAGAAGTTGGAGCACAGGTACTGAAGCTATGCATTCAGTCAATAGCTGTTGAAATTGCCAGAAGAACTGTAGTTTTTCTTGTTTCTCATGCAAATAAGTTTGAGTATTTTTTTTGGTTATTGGTTAAACTTGTACTTCAATGTTGAGCTTTGCTACTGGGAATTCCAGTGTATGTCTTGACTTGTACTCGTTAAATTGACAATTTTTTGGGGGTATTTCTAGATTTTGGTGCCAAATTAATAGAATAATGCTTATGGCTTATGTGCCTGCAACACAATACATATCTAATGAGAATTGAGATGTTGACATTATTGTTTGCCATTTCTTTGTTACACTCTCGATTGTGAATTCGCTTTTCATTCCTCCTTTGGTTGGTTATTGCTTTTGCTTTTCCATTCCTTTAGGCCTTCTTGTCTTTGCGCTTGCTCCCCCCCGCCTGTACAGGTTAGGCCCCCCACCCCCCTCTTGGGCTTGCTCTGCCTTTGGGCTTTTATGAAGTACTCTCCCTGACCCAAAAAAAGAAAGAAAAAAGAAAGCCATTGACCATTGTGATGCAATATGGATGAAGCTGTGATCTAACTATGGCTATTTACGAAAAATCTAGAATTTGCCAAAATCAGGGTTGGTAAGTACTCCAACTACAAGGCCTTATAGCTTAAGTAGTTAAGAACATTTACCCATGCATTCTAGATTTTTAGTTCAATTTCCATTCTTCTAATATCGTTTGCATTTTTTAAAAAAATTTAAAAAAATTGTGGTCTACTGAAGGCTGAAGCAAAGCTTCTTACTCACTTCCTCATCGAAGAAAAAGTGTCGAGATAAATTCTAAATACGTAATCATTTGTAAATCACGCAGAAGACCAGAAGACAAATCCAAATTAGATTTGGGTTTGGGCTTCATTTTATGGTTGGGGCCGAAGTAAGAACAAAAGTAAAATAAAAAAAGGAGAGAAGAAAGGTAACAAACAATTAATCAAAACGACGTCGTCAGCCATAGTTAATTTGAAATTCAAACGGCGCACTTTCTTACCTTGTTCAATGCACACCAGGGTTCAACTTCATACTGCTCACCTTGTCCGTTAGGCTGCGCAATAACTCAACACCTCACTCTCTCTGGTTTTCTGAAACGGCGACGTTCTCACTCGATCAATCGGATCTTGCTTTTTCGTTGTTGGGTCAATCCGATTCCAAGCGAAAAATGGTAGCTGCTGTCGACTCATTCACCGCCAACACTTACGAAGAGGCTCGCAACCAACGCCTTGAAGAAAACAAAAGGAAGTTCCAGGTCTGTGTCTGCAATCCCATTCATATCTTCTTCTTCTTCATTTCCAAAAATCAAAAAACTTTTCTTCCTTGAACTCTCATTTGCTGCATAATTTTGGCTGATGAAGGATTTGGGAATTTCAAACATTTCGAAGACTTTGACCCACTTGACTGCTTCTCCGAACAAGTCCCAGGTTAAAGAAAAATCTAGACTTGTTTCCATCTTCTCATTTTCCTATATTGTTGTGGGTTTTCATTTCAATACTTGAAAAAATTTAGAAAGTTCGTATCTTTATGGTGGTACCGTGCTACAGCAACGTGTTTCAAGACCCAAGGCAAAAAATACCTGTTTTGATTTAGAGCCAAGACGGTCTTCCCGTCAACGCAACCCAATCCAATCGTATCGTGATGATGTAAGTGATGCACTCACAACTGGTCTATGTGTGATAAGCAAGTTTTGATTTTGAACCATCAACATCAATTTATGGGAAAAAGAATGAATGGATTTTTGCTTCCCATTGCAGGTTGACATAGGCCTGCCAACTTTGAGGAAAGGGTCAAGGAAAACTTCATCTTCATGGGGAAGGTAGGATAGCTTTTTGGCTGTTGAATTCATGTTGCTTTATTGCATCAATTATTTAGCTGTTTTGGTAGTAATTTTGTGAAACTTTCAGCTACCTTGCAAGGCCTATAGAGGAAGTCAGAGCTGCTTCTTATGAAGAAAGGAGTGCTGCTTTTAAAGCTGCAGAGAAGCTTCAAGAGAATCTACAGACTGAGAATCCATCTTTTGTCAAATCGATGGTTCGGTCTCATGTTTATAGCTGTTTCTGGTTGGTAAGTTGCAACAAAAAAACTTTGTTTTTAAGTACTGTCGTCATTACTTATTAGTGGTTTCGTTTCAATTTCAAGGGGCTTCCTTCAAAATTTTGCGAGGATCATCTCTCAAAAACGGGGTCGGAAATGGTACTAGAGGATGAAGATGGCAATGAGTATGATGCTGTCTACATTGGCAAGAGAGCTGGGCTTAGTGGGGGCTGGAGAGGGTTTGCTTTGGAACACAAGTTGGATGATGGTGATGCGCTTGTGTTTGAACTGACTGAACCCGCAAGATTTAAGGTACGCTTAAATATATATTAAACAAAATTGATCTTGCAAGAGCTTGCCCTCTTATTAAAATCAACTGATTTCTACATATAAACTACCGCTCGATCGATGTAAGCATATCTAAATCTAGGAATGAAACATTTGAGGAATTAGACACTTCAAATATGTTCTTAGGTAGTTCATGCATAGTACCATTCCATTATATGTTGAGGCTTAGGCTTGAACTGTGTAGTAATTAGACACTTCAAAACATATTCTTATCACAGTTTTCTTTTCTTTTTTGGACAAAATTCTTATCACAGTTTAATCATAAACTTTCAAGCTCTGATGATTAGATTATCGTTTATTTATTTTTTCAGTTTATGCCCGTTTTAAGTCATCAAATGCATCATTATCTGATGGGGCTTAGGCTTGATTTGAGAATGTATGCTTTCTATATACTTATCTGGACTTCTTTGAAAGGCCAAATATTGAACTAGTAGTTGTCACGACGGCAGATCTACATAGTTAAGGCATACCCCATGCCGAGTCTAGAAAGTTTCAAAAACAATGTGGACAAAGAAGAGATTACCAGTGCTGAAAAGACATCAAAGGCAGCCATGAAGACTGAACCAGAATCAAATCAGAAACGAAGGTCAAAGAGAGGTATTGTGCCTGAGATGGATGAGTCTCAAACTTCCCCAGAGTCAGAACCAAATCAGAAACGAAGGTCGAAGAGAGGTACTGTGCCTGCAATGGTTGACACAAAAACTTCCCCAGACTCGGAATCGATTCAGAAACGAAGGTCAGAGAGAGGTGTTGTGCTCGTGATGGAAAACTCAAAAACTTCCCCAGTCTTGGAACCAAATCAGAGACGAAGGTCAAAGAGAGGTATGGTGCCTGAGATGGATGACACAAAAACTTCCCCAGACTCAGAACCAAATCAGAAACGAAGGTCAAAGAGAGGTACTGTGCCTACAATGGTTGACACAAAAACTTCCCCAGACTCGGAATCAATTCAGAAACGAAGGTCAGAGAGAGTTGTTGTGCCTATGATGGAAGACTCAAAAACTACCCCTGTCTTGGAACTAAATCAGAGACGAAGGTCAAAGAGAGGTATGGTGCCTGTAATGGATGACACAAAAGCTTCCCCAGACTCAGAATTGAAACAGAAACAAAAGTCAAAGAGAGGTATCGTGCCCGAAATGGATGACACAAAAACTTCTCCAAAGGTTCTGCCAGATAGCCCCAAAGGTCAAGAAATCGAACAGGAAGTCAGCCCGATGAAGAAGAATGAAGTTGCTCCTAAACAAATTAGAAAGAAAGCTAAAGCAAACAGAGTTCGTAGCACAGAAAATCCAGAAGGTTGTGAAGTACAGGAAGCAAGCACAGAAAGTCCAGAAGGTTGTCTAGTCAAACAGGAAGCAAGCACAGCTGAGACGGATAGTAGAGTTGTTAAAGATGAGAAGGAATGCGTAGCTAGGAAACCCAGAAAGAAAGTTGTAAAGGAAAGGCTTTTCCGAAAGAGAGCATAGCGGTAGAAGGCTTCATAACTTGTTTGACATCCCAGCCTTCGGTTTACGAAACAATGACGGACTTCAAAATCTGTTCGCAGTGTACTTACTCCATTTCTTCATGTTTTTAACTTTTTAACTTTTTGAAATAGCCTTGACAAAACTTGAGAATTAATACGGAATGCAAGGAGGCAATCCATGACGGTTCAATTAAATTGTTCAATTTCAAAGTGAAAACACCAGCACTATGGTCTAGGGGGAATATTTCTGTTACATGTGTTACGAGTGGTTACCGGTTGTTAAATCGGAAACCTAGATTTACTGTTAACACCATTAAAACTATAACATTAAAAACTCTATCCAGCAAAAGATCTGTACCCAGTTATTCAAGTACTTCCATTGCATGAGAAGCTATAAATTTATTGTTGATATACATATATCATTTTACCAGATATGAACATCAATAGAGACTCACAACATAATAAGCCAATTCATGCAAAGTAACAGCATTCTGATAACATTAACGATAACCAAAAACTTTAATAAAAATATCGAATACACAACTCCAACAGAAGTTTGCCCAAAATTCTAAAATCTTAAACAAAAGCTTTCAGGAAACATTTCCAAAAACGTACATAATCTAGTCAACAGAAATCAAAACAGAAATGTAGTATGGATTTCGCTAACACAATTTCTAATGGAAGTTGTGTAACATGAATCAGTTCACAGCAGCATCAATGAATGCTCCTCCAGGACGGCGCAAAGCCAAAGATCCATGGCATCCCAAAAGCTGCAAGAACCAACATAAATCATTAGTTCTTGGCATTGTCAAATGAAATCAAATTAAGGAACTAAAAATTATAATAAAAATAATAATTTGTTAGAAATAAACAAACCTTGGCATTGACACCATCAGGAACAATACGATGCTCTGCCTTCAACCTGACATAGTCAGCTCGGCTGAACTTGGTAAAGCCCCTGAAAAAGTAACACATCCACAAAGTTTCAGTATAATATGGATTAATTTTAATTCTACTTATGACAAAAAGTTTCTTCAACAGAACCCATGATATACAACAAAAATGCAATCAAAATCAAAAATTCGATTTTGGGTTTCAAGTCAGAGAGTGCAAAACCCATAACCCATAAGCATAAAATAAGAAACAAACTCAGAAATGAAAAGAGTTCGAACATACCATTTCCTGCTCTCAATGATCTTTTGACGACCAGGGAACTTGAACTTGGCACGGCGGAGAGCTTCATGAGCATGGTTCTTGTTGCTGTCTTTGCAACGAACAGAGAGAAGCACCTGACCAATATCAACCCTAGCGCAAGTACCCAAGGGCTTCCCAAAAGCACCTCTCATACCAGTCTGAAGCCTATCGGCTCCGGCACAAGAAAGCATCTTGTTGATCCTGAGAACATGGAAGGGGTGAACCCTAACTCGCAAATGAAAGGTGTCCTTTCCGGCGAACTTGGCCATGTACTTGTTGCAGGCGATACGAGCGGCCTCGAGAGCTTCACTCGAAACGTTTTCTTTCTCCCAAGAAACGAGGTGGATGCAGAAGGGAAATTCATCCACGCCCTTCTTCTTCATACCCACATCATAGATTCGGATCTTAGGGTCCGGAACACCACGGCAGAAACGGGATTTCGGGTAGGGTTTGTTCTTGATCTGGCGATAGCACCTGGCTGGCCTTCGTCCCATGGCGACTGATTTCGGCTGCCCAAACCCCAATTCTCGAAATGAAGAGGGTAGGAGATTGAGGGGAGGCGTTTGTGATTTATATATATAGTCCGATTTTCTGAAGCCCTAAGGCGATTGTCATCTGTCGGCTTCTGCGTATGGGCTTACGTCATGTGCCCATGGGTCGGCTGGTCCATGGACTTGGCCCAAATCAGTGTTTTGGGTTGCTTCTTGGACCCGACTCATGTTATCTAGGACTTCAATTTAACCCAAAAATAATGCATAGGTTTCGGGTCAAACTGTACCATCATCCAATTTGTCATGGTGGGCCATACCTTCTATGCACCACAAAAATGCCATAGATTGTAAAGGGTTTATAATTCAAGTGGTTAAGAGCAGTTATCTATGCACATGACACGAAATCTTATGTTCGAATCCTCCTCTTCTATATTTTTAAAATATTATATTTAGAGAGTATAGACATGAGGCTATACCTTTAAAATATTCCATTTTTGGAGTATAGCCGAGTGGCTTTTAAAATATTCTATTTATAGAGGCTATACTCTTTAAATATATGCCCCAATAATAAAAATATGGATTTCACTATAGGCTTATCTTTTGAGGTGCCCTTTATGAAAATAACACATCAAAAATCCACACTCCTAGATATTTATAAACAAAGCACTATAATGGTTTGGTAAGTAAGTATGGTTAACATTTGAGAGTTGGGATAATATGCATGGCTATAGGCTCGGCTTTGAACTTGGATTTGATTCATTGGGAGTGGTCTAATATGGCAACGTTTGCTGGGATATATATCACCAGACCAAATTTCATTGGGAGAGGTTTAAAAAAAAAAAATTAATATGAACTAAGTATGTTTAGGTTAATTAATTTTTTAAAATTTTATTTTTAGTAATTAAATAATATCTTTGCCTTATTTAATTAGTTAAATTAGTAATTATTTTTTAATTATTTTTTCTTTAGTAAATAATTAGAATTAAATATTTTAAATTTACTTCATGAATTATATTACTTAAATAGTAGTTAAATTTTTCTATTTTTTTGTTTAATATAATATTTAAATAATTATTATTCACTAAGGGTCTGTTTGGTACACCTCCTTGGATTGGACTGGATTGGACTAGCTTAAATAACACCCTTAACCCACGTTTGGTGCAGCGCTTCTTTAAATTAAATGAGACTATACAATCCGGGCAACCGAAAAACGCTTCGTTCGTTTGCACAAAATAGAGAGCTCCGTGGAGGTGCCGCTAAATAACGAAGTCATTGTTTTAGACGATCGAGTCTGCCATTATCCAATGTTGCTCTACTCTTCTCTTTTCTCTTCAACACTGCTCTGTCTCTCCTCTCTGGTTCTCCTCTTCCGTTTTGCAACATGGGGATTTTGGGCGTTTCAACCGAGAGAACGGCAGGAGGGACGACACAGGTAGAGGGACACAACGAAGAGGAAAATGAAAGAGATATCAAATGAGAGCAATAAATAGGGTTTTTGGACCTCGATTTTTGAATTGTGTGAGAGAGAGAGAGAGAGCGAGAGAGAGAGAGAGAGAGAGAGAGAGAGAGAGAGAGAGAGAGAGAGAACGACGACGACTACGACGAGGGAGATCGACTCAGAGAAATTGAGAGAGCAACACAGAGAAAGAGTTTGAAAGGAGAGAAATGGAGAGGGCAGAGAAAGACGAGAGGGGGAGTTCGAGAGAAATGTATCAATTATGATCAAAGAAAATAGGAGAAGGTATTGAGAGGAACAAGAGGGAGTCTGAAAAAAGAAAAAAAAGAAAAAAAGTGAGGGAGCGTGAAAAAATTGGGAGGGAGCGTGAAAAAGTTGAACAGCTGTTTAGGAAGGAGAGAGGAGAGAGAACACGTTGAGGGACTCATTCTAGTACAACCGTTTCAATTACAATTGCTTTTCACGAAGTCGTTGGATTATATCCAACGGTGTTCTCATATAAGGTTCTCATATAGCTGTTCTCACTAGATCCTGACCCATTGGCATCTGTCAGCTTCTGCGGATGGGCTTACGTCATGTGCCCTTGGGTCGGCTGGTCCATGGACTTGGCCCAAATCAGTGTTTTGGGTTGCTTCTTGGACCCGACTCATATTATCTAGGGCTTATTTAACCCAAAAACAATGCATAGGTTTCGGGTCAAACTTTACCGTCTTCCAATTCATCATGGTGGGCCATACCTTTTATGCACCACAAAAATGTCATCAAACAAGCCTTGTAAAGGATTTGTAGCTCAAGTGATTAAAAACAGTTATCCATGCACATGACACGAAGTCTTGTGTTCCAATCCTCTTCTTCTAATATCACTTGTATCAAACAAAGAAAAAACGAGTCTTATGTTTAAATATGGCTACGTGCATAAATCGTCCATGTGTGATACAGTAAAAATTTCTCACTTTTACAACATAGTATCAATAGATATCCACTAATATTATAACATATAGGAGTCATACAATGTGACCATAATTCAGTACCACCCTATAACTCTCGCGGGACTAGGGAAGGAGATAAAAGAAAAAGTATATAAGAAAGTTTTGAGAGGATTGAAAAGGAAAAAACATTACCTGTATTGCTGGGATTTTGAACAAAGTAAATATTTTCAGTTTATACTTGAGAAAATGCATAATTCTCCACTAAATTTTCTTCTACTCTATAAGAAAGAAATTTCAATTTCTAAAATGAACTGCTCACTTATTGCTGGGATCTAGAATAAATTCATTCATGGACTTTTCCAGTACAAAATGTTTGCCATGGAATGATTGAAGGGCTAAGAAAAGCACCAAAGTGCAAATCAAATCAACAAAAGCAAAGAAGACGGAGAGTTATTTTGGCCTGAGTCCTTGATTGTTTTGATTGTTAAAGTTTACTAGTTTTACAACAAAAGGATCAAAACAACATGTACTCCTAAGACTCCTCTACCCCTCCCTCATCTTTACAAAATCAGCTGTAATAAGAAAGGCTGTACAAATACAAAAATGTCAATTGAATTTTGAATTTTCCAGAATAATATAACAACTCCGGGAGGCTATAGTTCTCCCTAGGGTTCCTATCTTGGCGTGATTGTCGGCACAACCCCGCTAACAAGGTCACTGCCGGAGACATCTGAAGAGACATAAGGATGCTTTACTGCGTTGGATGAGGATGGTGGAGTCATTACCTTTCCACCACTATTACTCATCACTGATTCTGTTGTTCTGCTGTCTGACTCTGGCATCATAAACCATATATTTTCAAGTTCTCGAACAACCTCTGCCATCGACGGTCTCGCATCTGTCTCGTCTTGGCAACACTTGAGAGCCAAACTCAGAAACTTTTCCACACACTCGGAAGGATAAGAGCCCATTCTTCCATCAATTACTGAGAAGATCATACCAGATTGGAATGCAATATTTACCTGAAGTGCAAGAAAACTTGTAACTTTAAAATGAACATCAAAATCGGTGTAGCTAGTCTATTAAATGGATCAAATAACGTGAACTACAAGTTAAAGTGGTCTAAAGTGATTAAAAAGGAATCTATGTTGTTACATACAAAGCACAGAATTATGGTAGACATATATGCTTATTCAAAACACACCCCCGTAAGGTTCGAGGAGTTACCTCTCGAACAATGTTTTTGCCGTGTGAGATTGGCTGCATCCCTGTTAAGAGCTCCAGAAACACAACACCAAGGCTATAAACATCACTCTTGTCTGTTAGTTTATGAGTTAAGAAGTACTCTGGATCAAGGTAACCCTGCAAAATCAATTCAAAGAATAAGAGCAGTCTATCACCTTCCCTATCATCCTCAGCAGTGACTAATTTGCATTGCTTGAAATTAGGTAAGTAGAATCTTTCTGAGTCTTACCGGTGTCCCCTTCACTACTGTGGATATATGAGCAGGCACAGCCCCTTCAAGATCTGGAACTGGAGCAAGTCGGGAAAGTCCAAAATCAGCAACCTTTGCAATAAACTTCGAGTCCAACAGTATATTGCTTGCCTTGATGTCTCGATGAAATATCGGAGGGTTGGCTTCAGTATGGAGGTACAGGATGCCCTTGGATGATCCCAGGGCAATTCTCAATCTCATTTCAAAACCCAGCGGTTCTTTAGACCTAACTGTGACACAAGTATTAATTATATGTTATAGCTTGTCGAATGGCATGTTCAATTTAGAATTCCTTATCTTGTTAAAATCAAAACCAAAATCCCTATTGTAAATTCTTAGCCAAACATTTACGAATATTAAATTACTGCCCGGTAAGAGATGAAGTAAGAACCAAAGACAGTGAAGAGAAGAATATTAGGTTTACCAGAAAGGTGATCCCTTAGAGTGCCATTGGACATGAACTCATAAACCAACATCTGCATGCACAAAAAAAATACACGTCAAGCTTTTCCCAAATGAAAATTGATGGTTCCTACATAACAAAAAGGAGCAAGAAGAGGAACTAACGTGCCGAATAATTCTCATGTGAAATGAAATATTTTTTTTAAAAACAAAGATGCATGTAAAGTTTTTGGCGCATTTTGAAAATGAATAGAGCCTTAACTTGAGGAGTAAACTGATCAAGAGTAAAGAAAAACAATATATGCTCCTCCATCATCAAGTGCCTCCATCTCGTATGTTCTGCTTCTTGATTGACTTTGATTTCTTTCTTCTTTTTTCCATTATTGAACAAGTACTATACATGGTATGATTTTATGGATTTCATTTTCCTGGCTCTTCTATAGCTTTCCAAAATATTTTGTTTACATAGCATCCATTTCCTATGTAAAAGGAAATTACTTCCTGATGCAGTTTATTATTGATCAAGTTATGGATGAAATTTGAGAGACAAACAAACACGCAGATAATTTATGCTTTTTTTCATTTGGCGGAAGAAATCTTCTGAAGAAAATGTAGCAGAATTACATTCAGAAAGGATAAGCAAAAGTACCTGTTCTCCTTCTTCATCACAATACCCAACTAAGGATACTAGGTTCCTGTGATGTAAGGGTGATAATAATTCTATTTCTGTTAGGAACTCCTTCTCACCCTGTAATGATCCCTCTTGTGCACGTTTTATGGCCACAACAGTGCCATCAGCCAGGATGCCTTTATAAACCTTTCCATAACCTCCTTGGCCAACTTGTGCAGAGCTGTTAAAATTGTTTGTAGCCGTGGCCATTTCTCCATAAGAGAAAGACTTGACACCATCAATTTTTACGGAGCTCTTGGATGCTGCATATAAATAGAGGCACAATGTTAAAAATTAAATTAAATAGAGAAAGACTACCCAATCTTGTTACAATTTAATGAAATAAAGATCCTTATTTGGGTTCATACTTCCAATTTTTTACGGATTTGAGTAAAATTCTAGGAGACGAGAACGATATCAACTAAACATAAGAAAAAATTTACGCATGTCCTTTCCTATAGACATTCAGGTGTGGCATCTAAAGATTCAAAAATCATAGATTAGTCCAGCCACTGGAACCAAATGACAGAATTGAGGTATCAATCAGCGGTCAGCTTCAAAGTGGCTTCTCTCAAGAATTTCATGGGGCACTTGGGGCTTCTCAGGATTCCTAAATCTTGGGAGAAGCATTATGGCAATGATCATTTATATAAGTAACCTTTCTCCTTATGTTAGTAAGATACTCACTATGACGTCTTCTTGAAATTGTGTGGTGGTCCCTCAGATGCTTTCTCAATATAAGAAGAGAAACAATTGCAGATAATGTAACGGCGCCAGCAATAGTCCCTAATATTATGCCAGCCAAAGCACCCTTGCTTAGACCAGACTTTGAAGAGGTTGCAACCACTGTGACATCAATAAGAGCAATGAGATCAACAAATCAAAATTATCAATCAATTTCATATCATAGATACATGAATGAAAAGAGGTATATTGACTGGTGATAGTAGGCCTCCTAGAACCATGTTTTTATAAATCAGAAGTAAAGCACTCAAATTGTTCAACCAGCTAAAGGATATATACATATTAATTGATCTGCAGTTTAATAAGCATTAACACTGACAAAGCTGTACAGGAAAAAAAATGACATAAATAATAAGGTTTATGAGACAAACCATTCTTATAAGGATCCAGTAGAATGAAGTTGATAAGTTCATAAGGTCCAAATACAGTACTGTCAGGAATATTCCATGCTGTGAACATGCCCATGATTCTTTGAACTTCACTTTTATTGAAAGTATGGGAACTATTGTCATTAACATATACAGGAAAAAGCTTCAGATACATTCTCAGTCGAGGTCCCTTTTCCCATACAAATGAAGTAAGGTCCAGCTGATCAAGAGATAAGTTCAGACCAGTAGTAATATACTCCTCAAATGTACTTTTGTATGGACGAAAATCTGAGAATCCAGGACTTTTCAACCGATATTCAACAGGTAGAGGAACAGCGCAGAAACAAACTACAGGAAGATATTCGTAAGGGGGTGGACATGCTTGACTCATACAGCTAGCGGTGGAGTTAGTTGAATCCTGACTGCTATTTTTGTCATCACTTTCGGATCCACAGA